>NC_056747.1:1078100684-1078139868 GCF_019279795.1 Protopterus annectens | reverse complement strand
CATGATTTGTTCATGGAGAAAGAACAGACTTTAAAAGTGTTTAGCATTTAGTGATGTACTGGTTTGCACAAAGGTAATTGCTGCTAATGTATGGTAAAATGTATACATGCTTACACCATGTAGGATTCTCTTTTTCACTGCGCAAATCTGCTTAGCGTTTACATTTAAGCAATGGTTACAGCTGCTAAGCATAGCTCAGCCTTAGTAACCAGTGATCACCTTCCAGTCTGATAAAATGGCAGAGTTATGACATCTTTAATAAGTGTACGTAATTATTTGTACATAATATGCTTTTATGTCCTGTCATTACAATAGCAATGGGTGTGAGTATACTGTATAGGACACCTGGATATGCAGGGTTAGTACCATAATCTGTTATTTTTGGATTTGTTTCATACATGGGTAGTATCCAAAGTTATATGCAGTCACACTTGCATGTTACACCAGCTACAGTGCACTGGTTGACAGAAATAGTTTAATGCATATGGTATCATTACATTAGTACTTTAGCAGTGCTTTTTCAAGTGAGATTGGATTGCAGATTGTAGTACTGGAACTATACCCCCTGCATGCAAAGGAGTACTGAGTATCTTGTTCTACGTGTTTGAGCTGTATGTTTATATGGATCTCCTACTGGATATTGATCTGAGATGTTGATATTAATTGTAGACTACTATGTTCTTTGGACATGTCATTGGGGACTGCTGTCATGTAGTAATTGCATGCCTTTCAGTTTCAGACATGTATCTTTTAATACATTCATCCTAATGCATTACCAGTTGGCTATCTACTTTATGTCTGTCCTCTGTACAGATGTGCAGATGTCAGGTATTGCTACGGCCATACCACTATGTTGGTGCCCACATTGTATTGTGCTGTGGGCCTGGATACTGCTACTAGTTCTGACATATGGGACATTCCTTGGGCCTTGCCCCATTTCCTTGCCTGTCTTAGGGATATTACAGAGGTGGTGCCCTGTAGATTCACATACAATGGGTGGCAATATGTCACAGGACAGGACATGCGGAGACAGCCATCCAACATTGGGGACATATCCCCAGATCTGTGAACAGATTCTGTCATCAGTGCTGCTATACACATGGTGGATTGATAGATTGACAGGGTTTGTGTGGACATGCATTTAGTGTGTGATAGCACGACTTACAGTGATATGTCTCTGACATACCTTTCCACTGGCTCACTTTCCACAGACTGGCCACATGTCTGCCTGTCATGTTTTGTGTGTTCAGCGGACAGTTGGTGTCCTTGATAAATCAGTTGTGGACTCTGGGGAATGCAGTCAGTAAATACTCACATCTATTGGTATTACCAACATATTCCTCATAAAGGATGTTACAACAAACCCAGTGACATCTGCAACTGTCTCAGTGTACGACAGCAGTATGTCCAATTTACTCCTGTGTTTGTGCCTCTGTTTCCAGCTAATGATATAGGGGTTGATGCCGAGCTTAGTGAGTGGGGAATGCTATCAAAGGCTTTGGCAAGATCAGTGTAGGCTGTGTCACATTTCCTTCATCCACAGCTCAGGTGAATGACTGCAAGAGGTTGACCAGGTTGAATGAGCAGGTATGACCTACCCTTCACAAAGGTAAACTGTGTGGGATCCTGAGTCTGCAGATTCCCATAATCCCTGTTTATTAGGTGCATGATGATGCATTCCATAGCTTTGCATAGCAGACCTATCAGGCAGTTGGGGTGGTATTTCCAAGCATCTGTAGTTACACCTCATTTGTGGGGAGGGGTGACTGTAGCAGTGCACAATTCAGTAGGAACAAAACCTGAGGTGAGACTGTGCTTGAACAGAGCACACAGGTAAGGTGCCAGATCACTCTGCAGTTCATGTAGAACACAGCCAGGGATATTCTCATGTCCCATAGAGGCTGTATTCTTGGCCTTGGACAGTGGTGGTGTAACCTGTGCTGCAGTAATACTGGGTGCCTGGAAGTGTACTGGTATTGTGATTGGTCCTTTGGGGGGGGAGTGAGGGGTACTGTTTGCACTCAAGATGCCAGCCAGTATATTGGTATTATTTTTTGGTTCAGTCTGGGAGGTACCATTGTCTAGTTGCTCAGAACAATTCTTGGTATTGACATGGAGATTCTGTACATAACTGTATGAGGCCTTGTGGTTGTCTTTACTATGTGCTCCAAGTCTGTTCTCACAGCTAACTTTGTAGTATTGGATGAGGGTTCTCAACTATTCATTGAGACTGATGAGGGTTTATTTCCTGTCTTGGGTCACCTTATTCCACATCGGTTCCATCATTCTGTTGTATATTTTTTATGGCAGGAGACCACCATATCAGCTTCCTTTTTTGGAGGGGAGGGTCCTGTTTGCATTGGGTAAGGTTTTATCCATGCATTTGTATATGCGTTCATAGTGCATTGTTGTTTGATTCAGCTGTCATGCGACTAGTCTCCATTTGCATGGCTGACATGAGGTTAGCCACCTCTGCTTTTATGAGGCCATAGTTTGCTTTGGAAAGGCTTTTCATGCTGGTTACCTGTGCAGTGGCGGTAGGATGGCTGTGGATTTACAAAGGTGATTACTTTGTGTTCAGATATAACAAGTGAGGTGTTGACTATTGGTGTAGAGCAACAGTCACCCATGTTAGGAAGGACCAGGTCAATGTGATGGGCATGTGCATCGGTACACGAGTAGCTTTCACACTTAATGGTGTGGTAGTTGAAGTCAACCAGTATGAGAGTTTTCGGTTGGACACTAATATTCTCCAGGGTGTTTATGGACATGGAGTGCGAGTCATGGTAAATGTTTGGGGACCTATCGCAGGCTACCACCTGAATCACTATCTTACCCAATGTCAACTACACCTGCAGGATCTGTAATGCATAATGTTGGTCTACCATTCTGGAGCTGTGTGCATCCTTTATGAATATACCACCACCATTGGAGCTTCAGTCCATGTTCTGTGGCCAAAAGTTGTGGAATTACATATAGGCTGGTACTGCAGGGGTGCTTCCTGCTGCCTTTATCCAGGTCTCTGTTACAGCACAGATGTCATTGTTCCCCAATTTAAGGAATATTTCCAGGGAGTGAGTTTACAGATTTAGAATTCCAGTGTGCCACATCATGACCCCCTGATTGCCATTTTTTGTAGCTGTCATATATTTGTGTATATCTATGTATACACAGATTTATATATATATATATATATATATATATATATATATGTGTGTGTATTTATTAACCTTTCTATATGTATATATGCATATATCTAAATAGGAATGCGGATGCATATCTCTCTCTCTCTCTCTCTCTCTATATATATATATATATATATATATATATATATATATATATATATTTGTCCACATATATGCATCTCAATACATATATACATGTATATATACAGACTCCTTTCCCTGCTGTTGGATGACTGTACTAACTGATATGTTTGGGATGTCACCACAGTTTTGTAGGGCTCAGATGGTGTAATGGTACATTGCTTTGATCATGGTTTACAAGGCCCTGGGTCCAGGACTTGGCTGGCATTTTATTTTGTTGCAAGGCAGAACAGTTCAGCTGTGGAGGATGGAGATAAGGGCACTAGTTACAAGAGGTCCCTAGTTTGGGCCCCTTCAATCCTATTTACAAAGCCTTTGCTCAGATTTGTTGCAGTAAGACGTCCAGAATGTAATTCCAATGTCCGAATGCACTATATATACATATACACCCGGTCGGCATAGCTGTGCAATGCTTAGAATTGCTTATGTTTTTTTTATATTGGTCTAACACTTATATGGGATTGATTCATCATTCATTGCATAATATAGATTTATTTACCTTCCCTGTCATCACCCAATGTGCTGTAATTAATTTATTCTTGTGTGACTATACTCTATGGGGCGCTTGTGTTTATATAGGGGTTTTGCCACTTTATTACCTCACATTACCTCACATTTGGGCCTAATACACTACTCTGGATGAGAAAAATAATTTCATTTGTTGTGTTTTTTAATTTGTACCCTTCAGAATATCCATGCTATTGCTGAACCTGTTATTCTAGCAATGTTCTGGCTTTGTAGGGATGATTTTCCCTTATGGCTTTGTCCAGATTTCTTACTCTAATGGGTTGGGAGGTGTATGCTATGGGCTTATGCTAAACCTGTTATTCTATCAACTTTCTGCCTTTGTAGGGATGAGTGTCCCTTATGCCTTTGTCCAATTTCTTACCCTGATGGGTTTGGGGTGTTACAAGTGTTCTCACTCATTTTAAATTGCCGTATGGCAATTCTAGTGTGCAGGGGCCATATGAATTGTGAGAGCACTGCTCTCAGACATACCCCCTGCACTCGTACACAGACCCATGTCCATTTTACAGCTCGGCAGCAAGCCTTCATACATATGCATGGCACCCTGCCATGTTGAACAGCCGTGGTTGCTTCCGTGAAGGAATAAGTTATTCCTGCATGGACATTTGCTGAATCCGGGGGTGTGTCTGCAACGTTTGCTTGCAACATTGGGCTTGATTCCAAAACATTTGCTCTCTGTGAAAGTGACCACTTACATTGAGAGCGGGCCCTTCAGAATTTGATGAAACTGCTTTTTTAAATGTCTTCTGGTTGTAAACTTAATGCATATTTACATTATGTTCATAACATAAAATGGCATTTTCAGTATACATCACTACAATATATTGATGCAAACATAGATAGTTCTTTATTTTTCTTCATACTCCTTTATGTTTCCTTTGATCAGGTTTTTAAACCCCTGTCAGAAAATGGTCATGGCCTTTGGGATTGCTTTGTAGTACACTATGAGTTCTCCCATTACGTAAGTCATGACCAAAGTCCCCTAGTCACTATATTTACAACATTTAGTTTCCATAAGGGGTAGCCAAGGTAGTGCACCGGTTAGCATTGCTGCCTCACAGCAAGAGGTTCTCTGGTTTGATTCTCGGCTAGGGTGCCTTCTGTGCGGAGTCTGCATGTCCTCCCTGTGGTCGCGTGGGTTTCCTCCGGGTGCTCCGGTTTCCTCCCACATCCCAAAGACATGCAGTAGGTGGATTGGACACACTAAATTGGCCCTAGGTGTGAGTGTGTGTGTGTGCCTTCTGTGGAAGGTTGGGCACCGGGCTGGCAAGTCGACACTGTAAAACTCCACTGCCAATCATGAGCGGACAGATGATCTGCTGTGGCGACCCCTAACCGGGAAAAAGCCGAAAGAAGAAGTTTCCACAAGATTAGGTCTCACCAAGTGAGGCTAAACTTGAAAAGAAGATAATTAAAATCCTAAAGGTTCAAAGGGTAAAGGATAGTATACCTTTATGGGAATTTGGATACATTATATTTTATAGAAATTGCTTAAATTAAACTGATCATGTTAAGAAGCCTAAAGCAATAAATCTAGAAGCTGAATGGTAATATGTCTCTTTTACAGAAGTCTAGGATTTTTCTATCACAAATGTCCATGCTGTTCTTCATATTTGATTTATTCCACCTACTGTTCGACAGGTTTGGGAATCATTTAATTCCTTGACAAATATAGCAGTGCAGTAAATGGGGTACTTCCTGGAGAAAGAAAAGCATGGGCAAATGGTGTAAATGGCAAAAGGTTTGTAATAGATATTATAACATGACATTTTAATGAATCTAGTGGGGTGTCTATACCATATTTATCTCATCTGTGTTTGCAGATTACATCAAAGTTACTGCTAAAAGTATGGAACATTGATAATCAAGGATTTATTCTGTGTTGAAATGTAATGATAAAATCAATAATACCCATGTGTAATGTCAGGAATGTATCAAACAAGCATTTATATGCCAATATCCACATCTGTTGTAATCATCCTGTAATAGACATAAAAAGTCATTGCCTCCTCAATTATTAAACATAAGAGAGGTTAGACAAAGTTCAGTTTCTTGGAGTAACACATTTGAATCTTCCCAGATGCGTAATATAAGTTAAATTATTCAATCAAAAGGATGTATTATACTCAATATGTCATACTATTTGAGGTTTTAGAGCTGTTAGTAATGGCATCATAACAGAAGATTCTCTGGGTATAACAAAATGCACTATATCTCTAATAATTACATATAATCTTCAAATTTATTGTATAAAGCCAAATGCATCATCTACCATTTCTTATGACGAAAATGACCTATGGAACTTCTTTTTGTACTAAACATAATTTTATTTTCCAATGTTCGTTAATATAATACATCTAAGGAGAAATGTACAATTTTATGACCATCTAGACTAGTGACTGTAACACTAACTTCACACCATCAGCAAACTTGCTAAGCCAATTTGAAGTTAAAACTGGCATTGATGATATACAACAATAAAGTAGTGTCAGTGGTTCAACAAGAAGCACACTCACCTGGTGCAGAATGCTATGGTTTCTATTCCTACACCAGATGGATTGGTAAATGATACTGCAGTGCAACATAAGGGAGTTGTTGTACTCTTGTGTTTGTCATCCTTTGGATGAGAGTTTGAGCTGGTGGTAACTTAGCTAGATGTAAATGATCCCATAGCATCTATGGAAAAGAGTAGGGGAAATTCCTGATGCCCTGGAAAAATTCCCCCAAGTAGTTTAAATACCACCTTGGATCTCCTCTGAAAAGATGCCACTAGCTTAGTGGGACTAACCATGTCAACAAAGGATAAATAAGTATACTAGAGGTGTCACTAAACCATGAGAAACATGCTTGTAGGCCAGTCTGAAGGAAGGTCTAACTTCAGTACTTTTCACAAAGTATTGGTAATGACTCGGCCATTCAGTTATAAATGAGTATTCCACATCCGTCCAGTATTTGAATAATTGTTTTTGGTGAAATGAAATGTCTTAACTAAATAAAGCTTAACCAGCACCTAGAACCTTCTTTTCTTTTGGCTTTTCATGGTTACAGGTCACCACAGCAGATCATGTGTCCGCTCATGAGTGGCAGTAAAGTTTTATGGTGTTGAGTTGCCTGGCCAACACCCAACCTTCCACAGAAGGTGCACACATGCATGCACGCACACCTAGGGCCAATTTAGAGTGTCCAATCCAACTACAGCATCTCTTTGGGATGTGGGAGGAAACTGGAGCACCCGGAGGAAACCCACTTGACCACAGGGAGGACATGCAGACTCCGCACAGAAAGCACCCCAGCTGAGGATCGAACCGGAAAGCCTCTTGCTGTGAGGCAGCAACACTAACTGCTGCACCACCCTGGCTGCCCATATTTATAATAGAATGGTTCTCATTATTATAAAATTGCAACACATCTGTACACACATGCCCTAATAAATTCATGTAGTGATTAATCTATGTTTAAAACACAATGGGTAAAGAACAAGTACAGAGATGATCTTTCAAAGGACTTGAAGATTTTATTTTTTAGACTAACTGGTGTGTAATTATAAGCAATTACTACATCCCATCATTTGTATACTGAAACCACCAATGCAAATTTCTGGTCATCAGCTATAAATTCCATTAACAGACTTCTCTGGAACAGACAAGTTAAGCAAGGGATCTACGGAGTTCACATTGGGGAAATAAGGTTCCCACTAAGTCCATCCTGTTATGCCATTACATCAAATTTAATTTAAGCATTAGCTAATGCTTTGTTGCTGATTTCTGAAAAGTCAGTATTTGATTTGACTTTGTTATATCATGAATAATGATTTAATAAACATCACCATTAATAAATAATTGATAATCAGCTTAGTAACTGTTCTGTTATCAGTTATACCATAATCGACAAAAGTGTTACACACTAGAATATTCAGTTATAATATTTCATTTATTTATCCACCTATAATATTCTTGCCACTGGTTGGGGAACTAACAATATGATAAAATAACACTGAAAGAGATAAATAAAAAATGACTTCAGTGTTGCATTAGATATTACTTCCTAGTTAATAGATGGACAAGTCATTTCGCCAGTAATAATAATGTTGTCAGTTTTAAAACTTATCATATGTGCTGTATAAAAGTTATCACACTAATTACTGCATTTGGTATTATTTCTTCTCTTATAATATAGAAATAATATCTTACGCACTCATAATTTACGTATACACTCTGTGAGTGAAACTATACTAAATTTAATGTTATATTCTTTTTAATGGCCAAATGCACAAGAAGTAAGCAAAGCTGCCTTAAAAGATCATTTAAATGATAAGTGTGAAAATGCATTTTATTGCCTTTTCAATACATTGTAGAATCTGAAAAATGTTTAAAATATATATTTGCATTTGCCACAGGGAATATGCAGCGCAAATTATAACTGTAAATAATCATTGCTTTAGAAATGCTTTCACTTTTGCAAGCTTATTCCTTCTTGGAAATGCTGAGGTAGATAAAAGGTCATATACTTATTCAGACTCTAGAATGCTAAATGTTATCTTTCTCCTTGAACGTGTAACTGTGGAAACAAAGACACATTTCAAAATATGAACCAAAGTAGAAGTCACAAGTAACTCTGTGTGATTTATTTAAGCAAAGGTGGACTGTTACTTAGAAGAGTCATTGCAATTTAGTTACTGTACCTGGCTGGAGTAAATACTTGGGACAGACTAACTTTTGTTCAGTTGTCTATAATAAGTATGAACGCATGTTACAGTTCTGAAAGACAGATAGTAAGGGCACAGTGTCTACCTCTAGTTAAAGCAAACAGAGACTTCATAGCTAGTGATTTTTGAACATTGTGTATCTGTTTGAATGTTTATTTTAAATTTCTTTTGGAAAAGTAATGCTTTAACGTATGTATCACAAGTAAGAATTTTATTTTTCAACTTTAATTACTTGTTGCTGATTGTCCATTTATTAGCTTGAGTTTGTTGCATGTAGGTGTTCTTTTAAATAGGTAGTGTCTACACTGTGAAAATTATTTTTTAGAAAAAATTGCTACCAGCTAACCATATTAACACTGGCTTTCTTTAAGGGTAAACAAGTAACAGGGTTCTTGTTGTGCTATTATTGAACAACCACTGAAAGTGGCAACACAGGCTTGAAAGGCAGGTATTGACATTCCCACATACTCACATATCAAGAAATATTTGGGCAAAATAATTTTAGTCTAATCTTAATTACTGTGGGTAAGGTTATACTGGAAGTAAGTCTGATGTGGGTGAAATTCTAAAGATTCAAGGATTTTAAGCAACAGCTGTAGTTGTGCAGTGTAAAGCTCATTTTGGTATGGAAGAGCTTAGCTATTACCCAAGGAATCTGTACAAATTTACAAACAGCACTGATTTTTAGTTGCACTTTGTATATTAATTGCAATTAGTGATAATATTCATTTCCTCATATTGCTAATTCTCTCATCTAAATTAGTGATGTTGAGACTGACTGAGGTAAAACACATAACTCCTCTCTGTGGCCCTTTCAATTAGAAATTGCCAGTCACATTATCACTAAAATTGCTGTGTCATTATAGCCAGAAAATTTGCTAGACTTTCTCCTGAAGCATACATTGCTAGAGCTGCTGTTGTCATCATTTACACATACAGCATCTGTGAAAATCAGAGATGCGGTCTAACTTGTTGCACACTTGTCTGAGAGGATAAGTGGTCATGGTTCTTGCATGCTTTCTTTAGGGAAATCCTGATAAAAAAGTATCATGGAGCATTGTCAAAAGAGAGATAGTAAAGAAACTGGTAGGAATATTATTTGCCTGTTTATGAAGTGGGAATGTAAGAACAGTAAGATCAATTTAAAAAAAGTAAAGAAATGCTATTCATTGCGAGAATCAGCCTATTACAATTTGATTTTTTCCCAAAACCATTGTTTAGTTACATACAATTTAGAAAGTAATTATGGAAAATATAATATGTATAGTTTTGGGTATAGTACATTTTCTTGTGGCAGGTTCCCAACATCTGGGGCAGTGTTACATAAGCTTACTGCCAAGACTGTTTTGATATCCTAAGTCTCAAGTAGTACCTGAATGCTTGTGAATATGTATAGCTATATCCATGGAGCTTGGCAACAAAGCCATTCACCTCCAAGACAGGATATGTGTTTTACAGTTGCAATACTGCTCTGATAAACGGATGTTGCATTATACCTCTAAATAATGGAATTTGATTATAGTGTGATTCTGAAATATATACTGCATATGACCTCATTATGTGTTCATAGTGTAATATAAATTTGTTGGTATCCATAAGACAGCTGATGTATGAGAGGAAGATGTGTTTAAATGGAGCTTGGATATTAGTCCAATTTCTGCCAAGTCGTCTGAGGTGCATTCTACAAATCACTGAAGTACTGAATGCATGTAACACTTTGCAGCAACCTTCCTAGTGCGTGGTACAAGGTGCTACTGCATGCTGCAATCTACATTCATGCTGTTCAGCTGTCCAGAACTTCACAAAATGTACAGATTGCTGCCTTATCCATTTGTTTTGTTCCTCATATAAAATTCATTGAGGATTGAATTCACTATATTACAAAAGACATTTGAGTTTTAGGTATTATATCCTTCAGAAATCACATGTTTCTAGGTTTAAAAGAAAAGTATGAAAAACTGTCCCTGAGTTTAGGGTTTTGTGTCCCCTCTCTAAGTGAATGAGTGGTATAACTGCCTTCTACTTACTTCATTTTTTCTTTTCACTAATTGGACTCATCCTAATATATTTTTCTACCATAACCCAAACCACCATGAAGACACTGGCACATACAGGTAGAAATGCAAAAATATTACAGGACTATACTGACTTGACAAAAGTTTCAGGATTACATTTATTAGAGATAAAAACAAATTGAGTGCACTGAACAAAGTGAGCAAGACTAAAGCCAGTTACCAGACAGTATAGGATGCACTGTATACAGTGAAAACATTAGAAAAACTGAAGAAGAATAAAATAAAATAGAAACTATGAAGAATGACAATGACATAAAGTAAAATATCAGTTATAATTCATATGCTCTCAAACTGGTACATAAAACATCTAGTTAAAGAAAAGAAACCGCCTGTCATTCCTCCATTGGAAGGAATTTTTCTCTACATTTTACATAAATATATGCAGTTGCACACATATAGCCATCATCGTTAAAGCAGTTACATTTATGTAACATTTTTTAAATGTTTGATAAACTTAGACATGCAGGTACCATATTCCAGTTTGTTGGAAACATCAGAAGGAAGCAACTTCAAAGTAGCCATTTAAATTTTACTTGAAAGGCTTCTTTCTCTGGCCAAACCAAATGTAGGTCTCACCAAGGTCAATGTTCCATCTATCTGAAACTTAGGAAAAGAAATTTGAATTTTAGTACATAACTTGATGACAATCTGGACAAAATAAATCGGGAGGAATGAAGAGAGAGGTTTGTGTGTGTGTGTGTGTGTGTGTGTGTGTGTGTGTGTGTGTGTGTGTGTGTGTGTGTGTGAGAGAGAGAGTATGTGTGTGTGTGTGTGTGTGTGTGTGTGTGTGTGTGTGTGTGTGTGTGAGAGAGAGAGTATTTGTGTGTGTTTGTGTGTGAGAGAGAGAAAGTGTGTGTGTGTGTGTTTTACATTATCTGTCATAATCATTTCCAGTAACAGGTTCCTGACTTCCATGCTGACATATACTATATGTTTCTAGGTGTTTATGCACTGTTAGCACAGCATGAAGTATGCATGGATAATCTGCAGGTTTTTATTGTTTTGCTGGTATGATTTTCATTCATGACAGACACATTATAGTGTCATTATTCTTGATTGCCTTTCAAAATAACTGTCTGTGCCTATTATAACACTACTGTTGGTAACACTGCCTGCCTTCATGATAACATTGCTATGCAGTCTAAGCATGGTATGCTACAGTTCAATGATATGCACCGTCACTTTATACAGCTGCTGCCAATATATTCAGCATATTATTTTTTTCTGATTTTTGGATAATTTGAAGTAATCAGGATGCCAGCAAATGCATGCATAATTTTGAGAAGACATATGCTATCTGCAGAACTGCTTTGGGGAACGCACAAATCTTTGGTAAACTTTCAGTTTTGATGTATAGCTTTGCCATCACAGCAAACTGTTCTGAAGTCCTTTCCTCCTATGGTCCTGTTCTAATAACTGACATGAAACCATACCTTCCCCCCAAGTACATACTACCCAAGATCTCTTGCAGAAGGTTATACCAAGCATAGCTCTCAACTGTCCATATTTTCACAGAATGTCCAGATTTATGATTGATATTCTGGTCCATTTCTGCTAAAATAGTAGATTTATGGGAATTTAATGGCAAATCACTTGACTGAAGTCAGAAAATAATGGCAGACATTTGATTTTCAAACTTAATGTACTTCAGAAAATTTGGGTTAATGCAAAAGCTTTTATTCTGTCAACTTTCTAACTTTGAAAGAGCAATACTTAAAAAAGTGTCTTTATCCGTTGGGCCTTTATCCCCCCATTGTTTGTCCAGATTTCTTGCTATAAAATAGTTGAGAGGTATAATTCCAAATCATCTGTTCCATTAAATCAGAATGATCAATCTACAGATTCCTCAGTAGACATCAAGTTTTACTTACATGAACATTTTTATTTTGGAATCATTAAGATGTATGAAGTCATTGACCACAGAGCTGTGACATATTGTCAGGAAACATATTTCAAGCATGAACTTTCATTCAAAAATCTTCTCATTTTCAAATTGTTTGAATACCTGCAGTATAGCTGACTCCAGGACTGATCCGGAAAATAAAACAGATTATTATTCTTTTCATTTAGAAGAGTTCCCCTTGCTCATTTTTATTCAGAGAAGTTTGAAATGCTGTTGTTTTGCCGACAGGTGCATTCCTGCTCTTAGAAGGGGCTGCCATTACTGAGTAGGTCATCTAGGATGAATATATATCAGCAAAGCTATTATAAGCAACCGGAAGTATGAATTTTGAGCTTACTCTGTTAGTGTGTGAAGACTGGCTAGGAGAGGACAGAATTAGTGGGAAACTGCATAACTAAAATCTTAGTTAATTCATGTGAGTCATTTTTTTTTAACATTTGTGGACAAGGAATGTCCAACTAGGACTGAACCTATTTTCAGCAGATAACTAGGGACAGATACACCAGACACATGTCTCTGGCATGTGGGAGGAAACCCATGTGAATACAGGGAGGACATACAGACTCTATGCAGAAGGCACCCCAGCCAGGAATCAAACCGGAGAACCTCTTGCTGTGAGGCAACAATGTTAACCACTGTACCACTAAGCTACTATAACAGTTAAATAAAGTGTCTCTAGTGTTAAACTGGTCTCGGCAACTTCTTAGTGATTGAATATTGGATTGTGCCTTTGATTATACTACTGTGGGTAGCCTTGCCCTGCCAGCTCCTGGATTCGGGGCTCATATTTGGTATTTATATTCACAGACATATTAGCCACAATGAGGAAAGACCTGATTACTGTCTAAATTGCATGTTTCTAAATCATTGATAACTAAAACACATGCAGATCAGCACTTTCCTGTGGTAGTTAACAGTGGCAGCAACCACATCGTATTAGAACAGGCAACACCCTCCCCCATTCACTCTCACATACACAATAAAGATATTCAAGTGCGCGCACACACACACACACACACACACACACACACACACACACACACACCACATTCCATGTAGCTGTGCATTAAGAAAATCCACAATGTCTCCTTTTTTTCTCTCTCGGTAAATTAAGGATGATTACAACCAGTGTAATTCCAGCCATCGGAGTTTTGCACTTCATATCCTTTCAGTAAACGAATGACAGTAAGACAGCTGTTCTATTAGTGGTATTCTAAGTTTGCATAATGAATAATTAAAATCTGTCCTTGATTTTGTCCCACCTTTAATTTTTGTCTTTGTCTTGACTTGTGCTATGAGGTTGAGGGGTATGTC
Organism: Protopterus annectens; assembly: GCF_019279795.1. Lineage (NCBI taxonomy): Eukaryota > Metazoa > Chordata > Ceratodontiformes > Protopteridae > Protopterus > Protopterus annectens. Next base: position 1,078,126,017 of record NC_056747.1, on the reverse strand, counting down.
AATGCCTCCTGTTCCTCTCCGTAATAAGTCACAGATAGTTGTCACCAAAAAATGCCTGAGATCCACATTATACATAAAAATAAAAATGCCTACTGTAGAAGGTTAATACTGAGATTTATTGTCACAAGAGTGCAGGATTTAAAGCCTTGTTCTCTCTTTACAGTTTACTTTTTTTTTAAGGTCTTATTTTTTAATACATCCCTGGTGTCTAGTTCTGGTGCAGAGGACTTGTATCTTTGGTGGGATGATACATGGCTGGAATCCCTTTTAGTGCCTTTAAATACTTACATATTAATATTTCAGGCAGAAGCATTAATGACATTCTAGCTTGCCAATATACCAAAACAGTTGTTCCCATAATAAGTATCCAGGCTACACACACACACACACACACACACACACTCACTCTTAACACCTAACATACCCACTCACTAACCCCCCCCCCCATTGTGACCTCCCAGACAAACACTCACACATACACTCACCCCATAAAACTACCTGACTGCTTACCTCTACCATAATGAATGAACATGGCCGTGGCTGTGCTAAGTTACACGACTGAGCAATTCCCTCACTTACTCAGCTGCATAAATGCCTTGCTTTAGGCAGTTCTAAGTAGATCACATGGTTATTTATCATCTCTCTGCTCACGGGAATGCCTCATTAGCATTTATTATGACCACTGAGTCAGCCCACTCTGGAGTTGCATGCCTTCTGGTTCAAGCACCATGATAGGGCTCTATAGAAATCAAAAAGGGTTAATGTAACATACACATGTGTATACCTGATAGTAAACTTTATGAATAGGGCCCTGTAATTCATTGTGCAGTGTTGTATTTCATTCCATCTCTATCTTGAATGAAATATAAACAAACCAGTGTGAAACATTAAACATTATTTTTGAAAATTAAGTCCTTGACTTAAATCGTTTCCTCCCACATCCCAAAGACATGCTGTAGGTGGATTGGACACTCTAAATTGGCCCTAAGCGTGAGTGCGTGCATGTGTGTGCCTTCTGTGGAAGGTTGGGCTCTGGGCTGGCAACTCGACACCGTAAAACTCCACTGCCAGTCATGAGCAGACAGGTGATCCACTGTGGTGACCCCTAACCAGGAAAAGCCGAAAGAAGAAGTCGTCGTCCTTGAATTAAATTCATCTGTACAAATGCAGATTTTTGTGCACAAGATTTTCTTCTATGTATTCAAGTTCCATTTTCAAGAATTTTATACAGTTCAAGTCCTTCCTGCAGTATATTTCTGTCAAGAAAGTACTGATTAAGAAATTCTACTCCAGTGGAGTTTATTCACGCATAAATCAGTAACTCATCAAGGGCACCAGAAATTTGATTAATACTGAGTTAAGGTTTCAGATCCTGTGTTTTAATATTTGTTTTGTTGCAAGATAGGTTCTGTTCATGAGAAAAAAAGTGTCATTTGTATCAGTAGGAACTGCTAAAATAACAGAAGAGAAAGAAAATGGATTTAAGTTTCTTATAGGAATGGAAGATTGCAAAGGTTTGATTAGTTTCCCCTTCAATGCATCTAAGACACAATCAGACTAAAGAAGAAATATTTATTGATATGTGAAGTCCTGTATGCTCCTTAGGGCAATCACTTGCCTATGAATTTGTAACAAATATAAAGTCTTTAGATTTGAGTTAGCACATCAAAAAATAAAAATATTTAGAAGCAAAAATCATGAAAAGGCTCAGGATTGCTTGTGAATTATTGGAGTAATAAGTGAGCCAGGGGGTTTTAAGCTTGCATACTGACACACAAATGTTTTTTTTTTTTCTCAGCTAAGTAGGTTTTATTGTACTGTACTACAGATTAGATGTTATTGCCAAGATGCAGTTTCTTTTTGTTTCTTTCCTTATCTGGCTGTTACTGTTAAGATGCATGTTCTTTCATTTTCACCCTCGTTACTGAGAAAAGTAAGGCTGTTTAACTTAACAGTAAAGAGGGAATCCATAGTTCAGGACCACATTGCATACTTCAACAAGCTACCGGGGCAGCTTTGCATATATTTATGTCAAAAAGGTTTGCTTCAGGGTGAGATTGGGAACACTGAGGGTGTGCTTCAAAGCTCAGTAATCAGGACTCCTCAGCTACAATGCTTCTGATTCACCTTTAAGTATAATTTACAAAGAAGGCTCCAAACAGAGTCTTTAACAATATTCATTCTCTTCCCAGGCCATAGGGCAATTAGATGTAGCCCTACCTCAGTCAATGGCCATTACTACTGGCAGACAGACACGGAACTAATGCCAGATTTGGATTATGGCCAGAGGATTAGTTCCACATAAAGCTCTGGATTGGTCTAATAATATTAAACAAAAAAAAATTGTATAATTGTTTACTTATTTATGTTTTCTTTGTTGCATTGTTTTCTCCAACCATGTTTATACCCTGTTTTCAATTGAATAGTAAATAAATCAATTTTGTTAGTAAAGTTCAATAGTCTGTAGAGCTCAAATCAGCTCTTAAAATGTTAATACATATCAAAAATGAAGTCTTTGCTAAAAAAAGTTTTTCTTTATTTATTTATTTTTCTGGGTGCTTTTTGCTACCATGCATGTAGACCATCAATGCTACCTCTATTAGATTTCACCCTTTTCATTCCCACATACTGGACATCCCAATTGCAGAGATGAGAGTTGACTATAAGGGCTGTTATTATGTCAGCCATGGTGATTACTTATCTTCCTCTCACATCCCAGCAAAAATAGTTGGTAATGAAGGTTTCAACCCCTTGCCTAGGTACACAGATCATTTGGTCTGGGTCAACACAGCAACCAGAACACCTTCATCATTCAATTGCACATTTCCATATATATAAAGATGAAGGCTGCCCAGAAGATGTGCAGGGGTGTGGGGAGGTGTTGCTAGCTATTCAAGCATCCGGACCATCCCACAGTCTAGTACCCCATCTTAAACTTTTAATTTAAGAGCTAAACAAAAAGTGTTTCACTTCTAAATGCAAATGTCAGCACTGCGTTTAAGTAAAATGGTGTTTTGCTGATTGCACTACCCCAACACTTCAAGCTTGGGAAATCTGCCCCCTTTGCTCCAGCCTTGTTATCCTACTGGCCAAATATTCACCCTCAGGTCACATCTGCATCAGTTGCTCCTCCTGCAAGAAACAGTAATGTGTATACATTCTATCTATACCAACCAAGATGGACATGCCTGTCCTCTCCAAACCAGCATCAACAGACACCCAAACTGCTTATTGAAAATGGCTTTCCTACACCCAAATCAGGGCATTATCCATCTATGCCACCAGAGCTGTCTAGGCACTAATCATCCAGAATATTCTAAAGTAAAATGTAGAGCTGTACTGATTTATCTGGAGCAGGGAATGACAGAATAAAAGAAACAATTAGAAGTTCTAAATAAATGCAATAAAAATAATTAAATATCACAGAATCGGTAATTTTCTAGTGATAATAATGTAGCTGATGAAAAAGCAGGACAGTTCAAGTGATGATCTCAAGGTCTGCATGAGATGCATTAAATTATGCACCACTGTAAATGATATTTATATAGAGGATTATGATCGGTTCTCCAATCCTAACCATCTCATTATGTGTTTGAGACATGGTGCCAAGAAATTTACCTCATGAGTGAAGCTCGAGAGGTGATTCTTAGCATTCATGTCAAGAACATATAATTGTAGGTTAGGATCGGAGAACCGGTCATAATTCTTTGTAGTGCGTAAAACTTTATCTGCTCCGTGTTCTTCTAGTTACAGTAAAAAAAAGAGAAAAGAAAATGCCGGCTTTCAAGGCCATAAAACACTTAGTGAGCACTGTCAGAAAGGCAGTGTAATTCAATCAGTTACATTTACACTCTTCTTTCATTACTCTCAACTGTCCAGATTTTCACAGAACATCCAGATTATTAGTTCATATTTTTTCGTCTGTTCCTCTTAAAATTTGTGATTTTCAGATAAACCACTGAGGACTGAAGTTACTAAATAATGACATACATTTAAGTTTCAGAATTTGCATCCTTTAGAAAATGCAAACAAACTCACTTCCTGTTAAGCTATTTTTTACTCTTATAACAGGAAGTCAGGGACACATTATCTGTACGGACATCAGGCAGAAACAAATCTGTTATCTCTGCTGCTGTCATTTGTTGATCAGTACTGGCAGGGTTTTCTGCAGAGCACTAGTCCCAACATTAGCAACATAAACAGCTGGAGCTTACCATTTGTTAAGGTCAGGTCTTGCTCCATTCTGGGGCTTAACTCATTTGTCTTTTTTCAAATATCGAACCATAATCAGCGTGCTTCATGCACCACATTATTACTAGTAGGAGTGGAGGTAGGAGCTGTTGGGAAAATAGTGTGTACTCATATTCTAAAAATAGATATGGTCATATTTTTAAGAAAAATAATCCACAGAGTATAGTCTAAAGAATGGCTTAAATGTGTTTCTAAACATTTTATATATAACATTGGGCAGTGATTCTCTAAATCTCGGTATGCATAGCTGTGCCATATGTCCAGTATGTCAGTTCAGCATCTCAGCAGATGATATTTCTTTGATCCGATATTAACTAGATGGCATAAAGTGTAAATATTTTGTGCTTAATTGTAAATTGCTGTTCCTTAGCTGAAGTAATGAGTTAGAATCCCTTCTAGCCACATTTACTTGTGCTGAATAAGTTATTTTTTTCCAAACTAATCCAGAGCATACCTCTCAACTGTACAGATTTTCACAGAATGTCCAGATTTTTGCCTCATATTTTTGGTCCATTTTTCATAAAATTGTGGTTTTCTGGAAAATTATTGGCAAAACATTAAAGATTGAAGTTAGAAAATAATGACAAATGTTTGAGCTTCAGACTTTATACCCTTCAGAAAATACTTGCTAATGCACAACCTGTTATTCTATCAACTTTCTAAGTTTGTAAGAGCAGTATTTAGAAATTGGCCCTTTTTGTGGGTTTTTGTCCTATTTTTATTTATGGCTTCATCCAGATTTCCTGCACTAAGAGGTTGAGAGGCTTGATCCTGGATCTCAAGCATGTAAGAAGCAAAAAGTGTAGAATCGCATTTCATTCATTGGTTATTGTATACCAAATAAACATCAATGGCATGGTACTAGAACAGTGTTTAGGTACGTGAGTTGCACAACTTGGCAAGGTAAGCGAATGCTGATTGAGTGAACAGACCCAGGAGTATAGGATGATACTAGTTAGAACTTCTCACCTTAACCCTCTATACTATGTTGTCAGAATTGGGATCATGCTTCCTAACAGTACATGTTGTGATGCCTTATAGGAGGCATTAATTTTAAGTCTTGTTCAAAAGTACAAGTTTTATTAATCACAGACTTTACCTTTATTTAGTAGATTAAGATCATTATAGCAGATTGTTCACAGACAACATTATTTGTATGACATTTTTCTATTTAGGTCAGCAATGATTTCCCTTAATTGATCATTTTGTTCTATACTACACTATAGCAAATGTTTATGTATTTTTTGTGCTGCTTATCTACATTACCTATGACTGGGAATATTTTCTGCACAAAGAAGGAAAGAATCCTAAGCTCATAGTTTCTGTGCAGACGTTAATAACAGTGAATATGACACACAATTTTTACAAATTTATCATATTAATTTTATAACCACTTCATATGTAAAATGCAGTAAAAAAATCATTATCACTATATATCAGTTCCAAAAGACAATGATGACGTTAAATACATTATTAGGGAAAAATAATATCATTATATCACATGCAAAAAAACTGAGTAGAGAAGCAATAGAAAAGTGAGGATAGTAATCAGAAAAAATAGAGAAGTCATTTTAATACATGGCTTATTTAATACACTCATCTTGAATAATTAAAAAAGTTTCCTAGAAGTCACTGTCATGGCAGTCAGATGATAATCTGGCACTGCTACAGATGTAACGTTTTGTCTATGAAACTTCCATGCTTCACTATCATGAATAAGCAGTTTCCTTTAAAAACAGTATCTCTGTTCTAATTCAGGCACATACAGTTTCCTATAGAACATAACTTCAGGAAACAGAACACAATATCCATAGTTGTTTGATCATTGTAGGAGACTGATAACACTGGGCCTTGAAATACCCAAAGCCATGCCAGACAGACATACTGCTGGCTTGAAATTCTAAACCGCTATATATTACATCTAACATGTGAGCCACCCTGTGGTTTTAATTATCAGCAGAGCTGCAGTCCACAGTTGTGGCCATTGCAATTTGGACAGAAATATTTATTAAACATTAATGTCTAGTCGTTATGTACAGCTTGCGCTGCATCCTTGTCCTGTCTTTGCGTAGTCAGTTTTTTTAACTGATCACTCATCTCAAGGAACATTTAATTCCATTTTACAAGCCAGCAGCAACAAATAGCATTTCCAAGTTCCATCTAGAATAGGGATTCTTGTAGCTTATAACTGTAGGAATTATTGCTGATGATTTTCTTTTCTGAATATAGCTGATTCAACTAATGTTTTCTTAGAGTTCACTTTTCTATATTCCTGTTACTGATGCAGGAATACACTTGCAGAATCCTTGTTTTTTATTTCCTTAGGAATACGAGTACATGCCTGTGTGCACACGTGTTTATTTGCACTGACAGTTTTGTGCATGTACATTTGCACATACCTGTGCATGTCTGTGCCTGTATGTCTGAGTTTCTTTATAGTTTTATCACTTTTATAGTTCTAACACAGTCATTTCCTCACTGTCTAATACCTACTGACACAGGCACACAATGGTCACTTGCACGTCACTCCTGATGGCCACATACCTTGTAGTAAAGAGTTCATATTTTTTTTAAGGACATCTATAACATTTTATACTCGGAAAAGACGCAAGTTGCTCATATTACTTAACCACGTGTAAAAGCAACTCACACATCACTAGTTTTGATTCTCAGTGTAAGAAAGACATCTAGACCCCTCAAAAGTTGTCTTATGAAAAAAGAAAAAAATCCAAAGACATCCTTAGACAGCAATGCTTCCAGTCCACAGGCTGTGTATTAATATTTGTATGTAAACTGCTCTTCTATGCAATGTGATTCGTTTAGCATGGTAAGTCATATCCCATTGTTATCCCGTTTCCTACAGTGGGCCTGAGTAAAAATCTTCATACTGTATATGATGCAGGCCTGACTGATGCATTTTGTGTCTCATTTGTATTGTGTTCAACAATGCTGAGAACATATGGAATAACTACACTTAAACACCGCCCATAATTGGAGGCAGTTGGACTTGTACAGTCATATGGCATAGTATGCAAGAGGTCGCAACCCACTGATGGTGCTGCCAAAGGTCAGTGATGGCACAGCTGTGTGCCATGGTGACTTAAGGGAGCTCGTGTGCACAGGTGTGTTAACTGTCTAATTCATCTATTTGTTCAACAGAGCCTACACAAATCATAGTGTTTTCTGTTAGTATTCCATTACCAGTATGTCGGTATAGTTTTGCTATTAATAACTCTGTTAGAATATTAATGCTTTTAATGTAGTGTTTCTGTGAGCATTCTAACCTTGTGTTACTAAGCATTAGTAGGTAGCAATCATCATAAAACTGTCTTGCATAATAGACACATACAATTGGAAAGGAAGAAATCATATCTGTCTCCTCTGGACTCAGTTTATAGTCAGTAAAATCTGCCTTCACAACTAAGCTGAGAAATTGTCATTTCAAAGGTAAGAGTGCAGTCACAAAATATCTTATTTTCCAGTGAAGATATTTTTTTTATACTTTGTTATATAGATAAGAGAACTGCCCTTCTCAGACCCACTTCATCCATGGCCCAAGCCAAGAGGACAAGGGTAAAGGGACAAGAATTAAGTGTCTCTATCTCTAATAATAAAGTGTTACAGAATGTTGTCTTCAGTAAACACAATGAGATGGAACAGCATTTTGTTTTATTTCTATTTACTTTACTTTGGAAAATTCTAACAAAGTTTAAATGATTAACAATAAACCTCCATCATATCTTAAAAATAAAGGATCACATGAAATAACAAATTAATGCAGTATAGGTTCATGAAATGAAGGTAGAGAATCTGTCTACATCAAGAGCAGAATCAGAGGATTCAGATGCTTTGCTGGCAAATATTTTGAACCCAATATCTCAGGAGGAGATATTTCTGAAATGTGTGAACCTTCTATTAATTTAATGATATTTAGATTTTTAGTCTGCCAATTTTTACATTTACTTTTGATATTTGTTCTAATTGTATAGTTTAACACTGACTGCGGTGGTGGTGCTGCGGTAGCGTTGTCGCCTCACAGTAAGACATTGTCCTGTTCAATTCTCAGCTAGAGCATCTTCTGTGTTGAGACATGCATTCATTGAAAGTTGTGTGTCAGGGCCAGCAACTCGGCATGTAAAAATCTACTGCCAATCATTAGCGGACCGGAGTTCCACTGTGGCGACCCCTAACCGGGAAAAGCCGAAAGACACAGCAACAACTAGTATAGTTTAACACTAGCAGGGCCAGATAAGTAATTTAGAACTACTGACAAAATAATTTTTGGTATTCATCCCAGGATGCTGCATAAACTTCCACCATCAGTTAGACAGTCATCTTACCCAAAGCTTTTCAGGTCATTATTGGTAAACCTATTTAATGGCAGGGGTGTACACCAATGTACTATTCATACCTCAAAGATATAATTGAGTTTTCTGAGATGGACCTAACCAAATAACTTTTCACACTCTTTACTATATTGTTTACAGAAAATGAGCTTTAGCACTGATAGAATAATGAAATCTAAATTCTCATGTTAGAGACACAGGCTGGATAGCCTTAAATGTACAAGTGTAGACACATCCTACTCTCTGCTTTATGTTTTAGTTTATTGCTAGTATTTGTGGGCATAATTATAATGGAGTTATGTCTTAGAAAGTAAACATCAGTACCAAGTTACTATTAAATCTTAGTGGAGATTATTTGTGTACAGTTGGGCCTTTTTCTTCTGGATCAAAGTACCATTTTAAGATGTACAGTAGCGTTTACTTTACAAATATGGATGTAATGTACATTAATACATTGCTAGCGAATTGGTTATGATAGGCTGCATTCATGACTTCTTGGGTTGGGTCAACAGGGTGAAGCCTATGCGACCAAATGAAGCACAGCAGATTAATGCTATATCAACTCTCATAGCAGACAGGATCTTCCTCCCAAGATAAAATGCAGCTGAATTAATAATGACAATATTTATACTATCTGATAGCCTCTATCTCACACACAAAAATGGGAAAGGAAATGTAGTCACACATTTTGTGGTCTCAGAAAAAAAATGTTCAGCTGACTTCATCTAATGTTTTCTTGGCATTTTTACATAAAACTAATTAAAAAGACGTTTTCTTTTTCTAAACAGGAGGGCTCATATATTTCTTGAGTGCTTCTATAATAGAAAGGTTTCATTTGTCTATTCATTATATGTATTTTTTAAAGAATTTTCGTGTACATCACACTTGCTGAAAACATGTGTAATCATATTCTATAATAAGGAATGGTCAGTGGTTCCAGAGCTGGCATGCATTTGCTTTTGATGCTGCTAAGATCCAAAGGCCATGGGTTCTTTCCCTGAATGGTGTGCTTGGAATCCTGTTCCTGCACTAACCTGGCCGCACTTATGGAAGAGATAATAAATCAAGGTCCCATCCACCTGATATTGTGTTAGCTCAGTTAAATGAAAAAGGCACTTATTAAAAAAATAATGAAATCTACCTATAGTGCAAATCATTTTAAATTGCCATATTTTTAAACATGAACAAATACATAAACAATGTGTTAAAAGAAAACCTCAACAGTGCATTCCAATGCAATTTACTCAACAGTTATTTTACTTTACAGTTCTCTGAAGACTAAAGAAACATTTCTCATGGTAAAATATTTTGCTTTTTAGCTGTTCTAATAATTGCAGGGATTTCCATTATTTTTAGTACTTCTGATTCAGTATCCCATGTCTTACTATGGATTAGTGATTTAAGGAAAAACTTTTAAAAGAAAGGAAGCAATGTGAAAAATACAGCAAGTGATAAAATGTGGGAAATTGGCTGTGTGAAAGAAAACTGAATGGGGAACACTTAAATCTGAAATTGATTTTTTTTTATTATTGCAAGGCTTGCATGTAGCAGGTTGTGATACAGTTGTGACATGATTTTCAGGCCATTTAGCAATATGGATGGAGGTGATGGAAGAAAGGGAGTACATTAAAATAGGAAAGGGAATAAAAATTATGGGGTAAAACTGGAGAGTGGGAAGTATTGCACTTAGGAAGGATCATATAACCATGAAGGACTTCTATAAAGAAACTGATCTGAATGGTGGATTGAATTTAAAATGAAGTATAATTTTTTTTTCCAAATGGCAAGATGATGTTAAAAAGGAAGAAAAGGTAAAGTGGGGTAAAATACAGAAATGTATGAGAGAACTTAAACAATAATACAAGAAGTATTAAGATATAGAGAAAGAAGCATAAAAGAAATGGAGAAAAAATTAGGCATTATTGTTTAAGCAGGTATATTATTTACAAGGAAGAATGGAGGAGGTAACTGCATATTTGAATAAAATAGTAAAGACGGATATTAGTATAATGAGGGAAATTAAAAATGTTAAAGTGGGGACACGAGCAAATTATGAGTATTGTACAGAAAGTGGAAAATATGTATAAGAAGGAAAACAAGAGACATTAAGAGGGAAAAATACAGAACAAGTTGAGGAAGAATTTGAAAAAAGAAATTCTAAGTGAATTGGATGAAGTACTTAGGAATGTAAAGGCTGATTCAGAATCAGGCTAAGATGGTATATGGTATGGACTGGACAAACATTTATGGATTTGTAAAGAGAGAATTGTGTAAATTTAATAAACAAATTGTAGAATGAATGGTTTGATTATGTTATGTAGTGGGATACTAAACATTATATGGAAGAAAGATACGAATAATGAAATACAAGAAAATAAATGGAGCCCCATCACACTAAATCACACTGATTCATAGAACATTATGGGAAAATACAGAGGAGAATGGAAGGAAGGATAAGGATGATGATGATGAAGATCCAAGTAGAGTCCCTCAGGGATCAGTCATTGGACCACTCCTTTTTGGCATTTGCTTCTCTGAAGTCAAGGCCAATGTCAGTGGTCTCTGGCTGACTAAATTTGCAGATGATTGCAAATTAGGTGCTGTTGTCGAATCCCACACTGACACAGATGTTCTCTAGGAGGGGCTGACACAGACAAACAATTGAAGTCAGAGACGTGGAGTAAAACTAAATGCCAAGAAATGCATAATAGTATCCTTCGGGAAGTCATCCACCCCAGGTAACAAACATGTTGACAACACAATCCTTAGAGTTGACCCAGTAGTCAGTGACTTAGGGATGAACATAGATAATATTCTAGCCTTTGACAAACATGTGTCTACAATAGTAAGGAAATAATTTTATGTTGCATAACTTACAAACAAAGATATGACATCTAAGTCCAAGGAAGTCATTGTTCCACTGTATTTGGAATTCATTAGACCTATAATTGAGTACAGTGCCCCCTTTGGTATGTATCTAAACAGGCATATCCAACAACTAGAATGTCCACATAGGTTCCTCACTAAAAGAATTCAGGGTTTAAGTAAAATGTCCTATGCAGACCACTTCAAGGCTCTATCCCTGTTTTCTGTCTCCTATAGGCTTTTGAGGTGAGATCTATGCCTGATATACAGGGAGTTGTCACTCCCCAATCTGATGGACCTCCTGCATATCCGCAAAAGAAATGGCACCAAAATTGCCCGTTCTAAAGATGTAAAACTTGCCTGTGATATAAATAAGACCTGCTATATAGACAGATATATATCTCAGAGATTACCCCATCTCTGGAACAGGTTCCTCTTCCATGTGAAGCAGAGTTTCTTCCTAACCCAATTCAATTGCAACCTCAACAATTGGATGGGGAACAGGAAATTCATCCCTGGTTTGGCACCTATATCTCTAATGGACACAGACAACCTACAATTTGTACATCTCTAAGTTCCTAGCTTGTAAATGTTTCATTTCCCAAGCCCCTGCTTCACATATCAAGGGTATTAGAACTTGTCAGAGATTTGGGATGAATGGATAGGCGTAAAAAGGCCATTGTGGTCATTAGCCTAGTAATCATCTATGAAACTATTGTATAAAAGGGAAGGGATGTGAAGAGCTGTTATTGATTGTGATAGAAAGTATGGGTGATATTATAAGTAAAATGGAGGATGTTAAACTTATGGCAGGTGATATTAGCAATACATTTGTTACAGTAGGACATGATGCTTTGTGGGATTTTATGGAGAAGTATGGGACAGGCAACAGAATTAGGAGAGAGTGTATGTCAGCATATCAAAGTATAAGAGTGAGAGTGTTAATGTATTGGTGGCTGAGTAAAGAAATATATATGAAGTGTGGTATAAGACACGGATGTCCCATGAGTAGAACATTGTTTACATTGGCAATAAATCTGATTATGAATAAAGTAGCTTATAAATCTGATTATGAATAAAGTAGCTTTTAAAAAAGAAGATTCTATATATGTGAATAAAAAGGAGGTGGTGATTCCAGTACTTTGACATTGGCAGAATGATACAGTTGTAGTTAATAAGAACAAATTATGGATGAGGGAAGTGTTGGTTTGTCTGAATTAGTGTTTAAAAGATATGGGAATGTCCTTGAATAAAGCTAAAAGCAAGGCTTTTGGTGATGTGGTGAAAACTGGGGGGGATGTATTTTTCAGTGAATAAAATGTATTTGCTAGGGAGGGTTTGGTAAAAGAAAATGTCTTCTGTAAAAGATGTATAGATTGATATTCAGGAAAAAAGTTTTATTTGCTGAATTCTGTATTAATGGGAAAATAGCATATATATGAAATGTTTATATGACCCATAAATATGAAAAGGAAATTGTGCATTTGTTGTTTTTTTTCTTATTGGGTTTAAGATTAAACCCATTGAAAAGAGGTGTGTTGTATAAGAGTGAAGATAAAGGGGGATTGGGGTTACTAAACTGTTGTTTATACTGCTTTTTTAGAATTATATTGAGCATTAAAATGGGTAAAGGAAGAAAATAAGAAATTAATAGTGAAAATGTTTAAATATAAGTGCAAAATGTTCTGGGAGATGATGAGAATAAGGAAAATTCAAAACAAATATGTAAATAAAAAAAATAAAAATTATCAAGAAAAAATGCTAACATGGAAAATAAAAATTGAGGACATAGAAAAAGATAGAAGGATGAGGTATAATATTGTGCTGAAACAATATTAAGTAATTCTATAGGACATTTTATGGAAGATGTTATTAAAATCATTAAAGTGAAAAAAAAAGTGGTGTACAGAGAATAGAGTATCATGATTTCCCCTGGTGACTGGTAATAGATAAGTTGTCATTGAAGTTGAATATGCCATATGCAAATAAAGTTGAAAGAGTGTATTTATACAGTGGAGAAGAAGAGAAGACAGAATATTTTTAATGTAAAAGAGTGGTGAAAGCCTGGAAACAGTTGTGCAAAGAAACATTTTTGTGAATATTACTGACATAGACAATATAGATATGAATTTGTGATTATGTACAGATATTATAAGAACAAGAACAAATAATTTGTTAGAAGTGTGGATAAGAACTTAATTCATATAATATGGGTTATTTAGAATGATGCATGAAATGTTGGTTAAAGGAAATGGATTTCAGGAGATATATTGCATAGCTGTGTAAGAATGAAGATGTCATAAGAAAAATGATAAATATAAAAAATGGAGATGTGTATATGTGTGTTTGTGATTGTATAGATTCTGTAAATATGTAAATAATGTTTTCATATTTTGTTAAATAAAGAGTCCTTACTCATTCCAAAAGATGCAGTGGGATCTTTCACATCCACACAACCTACCACAAACTGAAGCAGATGAGATGTCAGGTTAAAGTCTCATCTGAAGGATGGCACACTCAGGACACTGCACTGTCAGCAATTCTTCAGATTAATGTCTCATCTGAAGGATGGCACTCTCAGGACACTGCACTGTCAGTAATTCATCAGACTAATGTCTCATCTGAAGGATGGCACAGTCAGGACACTGCACTGTCAGCAATTCTTCAGACTAATGGCACATTCAGGACACTGCAGTGTCAGCAATTCATCAGATTAATGTGTCATCTGAAGGATGGCACACTCAGGACACTGCAGTGTCAGAAATTCAGCTATCTGGTGTGAAAATAGAAGCCATAGGTAAGTGTGCCACGTACTATATGTACACACACACACACACACACACACACACACACACACACACACACTTGTATATTCCCTTTATATGTCCCATAATGCATTGCAACTGACTCTACCATGTACTTTTGGTTGTGTCACATACCCTTAACTGACCCTGCTTCTTCACACGGGTACTATTTTTCCAAACTTTTCATGATAAAATTAATAGCTTCTTTATGCTCTTACATTTACTTAAGCTATACACCTCATTTTTAGGAGTTGAGTATAATGCCCCCTTTGTACCTCTCCAGACACATGCAACAACCAGAACTCAAACAGCAATACCTTACTAAAAGGATACAGGGTCTAAACAGTACATAGTACATGGACTTCTTCAAAGCCCTACCACTGTACTTAGTGTTCTATAGACTTCTAAGAGGTCACGTATGCCTGACATACAAGGAGTACTGTGTATCACTATTAATTGACTTACTGCACATCAGCAATTCAAATAACATCAGAAATATTTGCTCCAGACTTCTTTTGAATCATCAACAGAACAATTTGGAAGAGCAGGTATATCTTGCCAAGGGTACTTTTGCTCTGGAACAGACTTCCCATCCACATAAAGCAAAGGTCATCCCTGTTTTTACTGAAGATCGACTTGGATCTTTGGATAGGTAATAGAGCATTTACCTGTGAACTGACTCGTATACTGCTAATGGATAGAAGCAACCCTTAAATTGTTTATCCCATGAATGCATTCCCTCAAATTATCTATGGTATGATCCCAGTTATTCTCACTAAGGCCAATCTAACAACGAATTGTGTAAATTAATTTAAACACCAAAAGGAAAACTGGCTAGGGTTAAAATGGCCCACAAATGCAGCTAGAATATACACCAATTTTATTTACCTAAATCAGTCATTTTCCAGTTATGTCTTTTGCTGCACAATACAGATGGACATATTACCAGATAAAGTTATAATCTCAGTGGAATACTTTCTGAAAAAAAGTGTATGCCGAATTAGAAGTGTTTCACTGCAAATACAGCTGTACAACAGAAAAGAATGGGCTCAGAATAGCCACTTTACTGGATTAAAATGTATACATAATTGTTAAAAGTCTACCTGCTGGTTGTGAAAAGAAGCTTCAGTAATTATGGAATTACAGAGGTTGCACTTTTTTTCTGCTGTGACCTCTTGTGACCTCCCCCATCTCCCCATCCTCTTTGTGTCCCCAGTCTCCATCATCCACATATCCTTTATGTTGATGACCTGGTCATTTACTGATCAGGTCACTCTCACATCAACATTTAATGCCAAGTCCAATAAGACTTACATGAGCTCCACTAATGGCACATAAACCATAAACTACTACTTAACCACACCAACACCAAAACTATGCTAATCAGAACTCTACAAAAATGTAACAATCACATGAATAACATACACAACATAGACAACATCCATCTTCAGATACCTAGGACTATGGCTTGATCAGTCACTAAACTTCCAGTTCCACATATAAATAGTGACAGCCAAAATAAACTCCCTCATCTTCTGAGCCAGAAAGAGCTCTCTGTTTCTCTTGTAATCAGCAAGAGCAACCATTGGCAAAGGAGTTCTCCTTTCTCAATTTGTGTATGGATTCCCAATTTTTGCTTCTGCCTCAACAAAAACATTCCAGACTATCTCTGACATCTGCCAATTTATTAAAAGCATACCTTTCTGTGAACATCACTGCTTCACCCTAGAAAAAGTCAAAAGGCTACCTATAAAACAAAGCTCTAATCTAATTTTAGGATCCCAACTCCACAAACTAATCCATCTCCACATGCTTCCTCTCCATGTTGCTGGACTTCATACAGCTTGATATACTACTCACGAGTGACACCAGCTTTCATTATCCCTTGAGCCAAACTCCACAGCACTGCAGATACTCTCTCCTCTTAGGCACCTATTCTTTGACAAGCTCTCCCCATCAACATTAATGGAAACCAGCACATATTCCAAATTCAGAACACAACTCAAAAAGCACTTCTAAATCCAAGCCAAATGCTCCTGTTTCAACACAGGACATATCAGCTAACCTATCTCCTTTCTCCCCTGTCACTGAAGACTGTCCAATTTTAGAAACCAATGTATATATTGTACATTACATGCTGCTTAATTGTACATTGCACTGTTCTTCTTCACTGGAGTGTAGATACACTCCATTTCTATGCAATTAGTCTGGACTATTCTGTACTTTTTTACATTTCTGTATTTTCTGTTTGTGAAATGTTTTGCATTTCAGCCTGGCTGAGCCTAAACTTGGTCAATCTTGATCAGAACACTATAAAGGTAAACCAATATAATGAAAGAAATAAAGAAACTTCATTAAAAATGCAGAACCACATCCAGTACAGCACCAGCACAAATTCTGCTTCATGGCACTCACTTTAATCTGCAAACACAACCTCACCTAATGTCAAGCGAATTGTCACCTGTGGAACTAAGTGCTTACTTAAGCAGTCTTTACTCTTTCCTTCTCTTTTTTCTAGTTTTTTTTTGCTCTACTAACACATGCAATATGAATACCCTGCCTTATAATGAAGTATATGTGGGGGTTGTGAACCCCAAACTCATCAGTATCCTGAGTCTTGTCCCATATTTCTGTTCCCCCACCCCCAAGACCACAATTCTTTGAGAAACCATGTGATCTGAATATGAACCAACCAAAGACATATGGGTATTGAGTTTTCTTTTTTTTTTCAAAACAGGTTTATTGTTTTAACATATAAGAGAAATATCATAACAATTTTATACAAGTAATTAAAAATAGGTATTATTATAATATTCAACAAAACAACTAAAGTATTTACAAAGACATCCACTACAATCAGATCAATTAATTAAACTAAAATACCATGCTATTGAAATTAATTTTTTTTAACAAATTTTGTAAATTATCCCATACAATAAAATAAGATGTTTTTCTATTTGTTCTAGTCCTAATTGTGTTTATTTCCATATGGCACACTATATTCATAACATTTTAAATTCAGTGAACCGAGGAGGTGTATCTGAGATCCAATTTCTAGTTATTATTTTCCTAGCCACTGCTAGAATAGACCATAACAAGGGAAGCTTAACCTTTTAACACTTTGAGGTACAGGTGTGTTGAATAATATAAGAGATTTAGAAATAATGAAATTATCTGTAAAAGAGCCTGCAAAATTCATTAATTGACTTCCAGTATTCTTTCAATTTTATACAGTCATAAAACATATGAGCCCAGTCAGCATTAATTTCTACATTACATCTCTTACATAGATTATCTTTATTATTTATTTTATTCATCATCAAAGGTGTATAAAAAGATCTATGTAAAAATTTCCATGTATAAAATCTCCAGACAATGGAAGACGTAGTTCTATAAGCAGATTCCAATATATATTGTTTATCTTGTTGATTTGGTGGGTCCCCATTAATAGAAGTGAAATAATTCCAGTATGAATCTACACTGTAAAAAGTTTCTTGTCTGATAACTTTATGTATGTATGAAAGTTTACCTTTATCAGAAACTTTATGTTGTAAATTTAATATCAAGTAATCAATCAGTGTTGTAATAGATTATTTAACAGTTATAGACATTAAATCTATTTTATTAATGAGATGTTGTCTAAAGGTCTGAACCTCTAACCAGCAAGTTTCTCTTAGATCAAATTCTTGTTTTAAGAAATCTAGATTTTTAACTTTATTATCAGATATCAACTGATACCAGTACTTTAGATCATTATCTATAGCTAAATGAGTTCCTTGCATACCCTGAGTATACATTATAGGAAATACAATAAAATTCCATTCCCTATACTTAGGGTGCATGAATATAAAGTTACGATAACTAATAATAATATTTAATGGGTAACAAACCATATGTTTAGGTGTAATAGGTGAAGTACAAAATTCCTTTAGTAACCATAACATGGAGTTATTTACAATCATATTTTTATGTGTTAAGGAGATTTTCATGGAGTGTATACTAATTAGCTCCCAATAATCTTTCCATTTTGTGACATATGACTGATCTATTAATAAAGTAATAACTTTACAATAGAAGAGATAGTATATAAATTAAAGTCTGGAAAAGAAATACCCCCTTGAGACCAGCTATTAGTATGTTTCTTTAATGCAATCCTAGGTCTATTAGGTGCCCATAAGAAATTTAACATTAGTGTGTTCAGTTTCTTGATAATTATTTTGTAGGTGGAAGTATTATTGATTGTATTAAGTATAAAATCTTGGGGAATATTATCATTTTAATAATTGTAAGTCTCTCCTCCATAGTAAAAACATATTATTCCAGGTATTAAAAGATTTTGTATATTAAGAAAACAGGTATTATAATTATTATATATAATAGATTTAATATCTTTAGATAGTATTATACCTAAATAAGTTATCTGACCTGAATTGGGTACATATTTAGTAAAATCACTAATGAGAATATTTTTTGGTGTATATATAGGTAGTATTTTAGTTTTTTCTTCATTGAATATTAAACCAGAAATACTTTTAAAATTCATCATGTTATCAAATAGAGACTGTATAGAAGAATTAGATCCTGCTGATGTAATTAGAACATCATCTGCAAAAAGTTGAATTTTGGATGTTGTATTTTCATCTATTTCAAAACCCTCTATGTCAGTACTGTTTCTGATCAAATTAGCCCAAGGCTCAATTACTAAAGTGAATAATAGTGGAGAAAGTGGACATCCTTGTTTTGTACCTTTAAGAATGTGTATTTTTTGTGAAACATATGTTCCTACCTTAATATAAGCCAACGTTCCTTTGTATAAATGTTCAATTAGATTTACAAATGCATCCGAGAAGTTTGTGCACTTCATTAAGGTAAACAGATAGTCCCAACTTACTAAATATATTTTTAATATATTTTTAAAATATTGTGTTATTATCTATATTTATTTTATATGTATATTATATATATATATATATATATTTTTTATATATATTTTACTTTATTTGAACATATATATACGCATATATATATAACTGCTTTAGATAATTTCACTCAAGTGTTTGAAGTGTTTTCAATACTGTGATTCAGTTCATAGAGGGTTAACCTCCTGTGAATAATCTCCTCTGAGTTGTTCATTGGAGGGTTTGAATTAATTGAACCATTTAAGATAATTAGATATGTATAAATATGGTTGGTACTGTAGTGATTCGAAGAAAAGATTGTTATTCCGAAAAGCGCTTATCCCTGTGTCCCATTTAATAAATATCATCGTGTTCTAATACTCTGGACTTCATCATTGTCTTTTGCCTCTGCGTTGGAACTGAACGTGTGTTTTTGCTACTATCATCTGCAAAAAGTTGAATTTTGGATGTTGTATTTTCATCTATTTCAAAACCCTCTATGTCAGTACTGTTTCTGATCAAATTAGCCCAAGGCTCAATTACTAAAGTGAATAATAGTGGAGAAAGTGGACATCCTTGTTTTGTACCTTTAAGAATGTGTATTTTTTGTGAAACATATGTTCCTACCTTAATATATAGCGTTCCTTTGTATAAATGTTCAATTAGATTTACAAATGCATCCGAGAAGTTTGTGCACTTCATTAAGGTAAACAGATAGTCCCAACTTACTGAATCAAACGCTGAACTTATATCAAGACTAATAAGTGTTAAATCTTTCTTTTTCCTATTTGCAAAATCTATTAATGTTAAAGTTCTTCTTATATTATCAAAAGTATTTCTATTTACAAGGAAGCCTGTCTGATCTATATCTATAATGCCGGGAATGATTGTCTTCAATCTATCAGCAAAGATATTCATAAACATTTTATAATCAACATTAAGTAATGAGATGGGCCGATATGAAGAACATCTAGTTGGATCTTTATTAGGTTTTAAAATTGGCAAAATAAATGTATATTGCCAAGATGGGGGGGTTATTAACTCAGTTTGGGCCAAAATAAAAACCTTATGTATTAATGAATATGTACTTTTAGAAAGGATTTTATATATCTCTGGTATAATACCATCATTACCGGTGCTTTGTTTGATTTAAGCTTATTTATTTGTGTAATAACCTCTGTATATGAAATACTTTTGTCCAATAGTTTAATCTGTTGTTTATTAAGCTTTTTATTCATGTTTGTGGTTATAAACTCCTTTATTTTATCTTTAGGTTCCATGTTAATGTTATTATGGTTAATTTTGTGAAAGTGATTTCTAAATTCATCTAGTATTTCTGGTTTACTAGAAACATTCTTCTTTTTCCTTAGAGAAAAGATTTCTTTGATATGGTTTTGTTTATTCAACCTTTTTGTTTTATTTTTAAGTCTATGTAAGTATTTGAGGCTTATTGAATAAGACAAAAACTTGTATTTCTCTAAAGTTATTTTAAATTTATAAGTTAAACTTTCTTTGTATTTCTCATTTAGTTTATTTCTTCAATAACTTTCTTGTCCATAATATTTTCTTTATTATTATGTTTATAAGAGTCTAATTTACTTTGAATATCTAACAATTCCTTATCCCAAGATTTCCTTTTATTATTATACCATCTGATACTTTGTCCATATAGATATGATTTTAAGGCATCCCAAACATAAACAATGGAGACTTCAGGAGTGTTATTTATGTCTAAAAATGTTTTACTTCTGAAAGTATATATTCTTTATAGTCTTTTAGTTGAGTTAAGTATGCTGGTATCCTTTTGATCTGAACATTATGAGTATTTTTATCATGAATTCAAAAACAATTGAATTATGATCAGATATAGGACATGAAATGATTTTGGAATTAATTAAATCTGTTACCATCTGGTTAGAAATAAAGACCCTATCTATTTTTGAATAAGTTTTGTATCTGTTAGAAAAAAGGTGTATGGTAATGATTTTGAATCTATCTGATTATTAATATCATTCAAATGATAAGAATTAGCAAAATCATTTAAATGTTTTGCATTAGATGTAATTCTTCTCTTCCTATAGTGGTAGTATCACTTTCATGTAGTATACAATTAAAGTCACCAGCTAAAATAATATCTCCTATAGAGAATGATATGATCTTATCAAGATGATGTTTCACTGTATTAATACCAATTCCAGGTATCCAATATACATTAATTAAAGTGTAAGTCTTCCCATTAATTTGTATTGTAACCATACAAAACATTCCTTTGTCATCCTGATAAGACTTAATGGTTTTAGGAATGGGCATACTTTTATTCCATAAAATAGCCACTCCTCTTTTTTCTGAGTGTGCTCTGAACTAACCAATACTGTATATTTGTTTGTGGCTAGTTTATCAATATCTTTTTTCAAGAGATGGGTTTCTTGTAGGAAGACTAAGTTGGCCTTATGTAAATTAATGTATCTTATTAGGCTTGCCCTTTTACATGGATTATTCAATCCATTAATGTTTAAAGAAATTCCTTTTAAAGATGTCATTTGGCATTTTAAAACTTAAGAATCTTATGATCAAAATAACAAATAACAAGATAAGTAATGTTACATCTCCTCCTTTAGGTGTACCTTTAAATATAGCTGTATTTATTGAATCTCTTATGGGATTTCATAGGATTCAATTTTGTTTGTAGTGACAATGAATGTACAAAATATATTGTGGATGTCAAAACTATATACAAATAACAATGAACAAGTGAAAATAATGTAAGGATTAAACCTTGCATCCAGCCTGGAGTTATAAACTCCAACTTAGAGTAATATTTACCACTCAAGTTAACCCCCTACCCTAAGCAGCAGTACGTCAGCTACCACCTTATCAATTTAATACTAGTTATATTTAACTGAAGTTAACAGTTTTCAGTTCAATTATCTAGCAAGACAATAATAATAAAATAAGTCCAGCAAAAAGCTCTGGTCTCAAACAAAGAAAGGCACCAGAACGCCACAAGCACTGATCACAATTGTTTATTCCAATCGATAAAATAAAGTAATCCACATGAAGTTGAGCGCTTTCATCCACTAGGGACTTCTTCAGAACACTTCTTTATGACACTACTGCTCCATTAAGTACTTTTAAAAATGCATCACATGTAATTTCTCAATAAACATTTAAAGTGCAAGTGCATAGATATCCTAAATTAAAAAATCCTCAATTAAAAAACAAGTTTATGTACAAATATAGTTCATTGTTAACTGTTCATTATTACCTTTTTCAAAAGCTATTTCATAAGTATTAATCAATATTTTTCATACAATTTCAGTGTTTCAGTGCAAGTAATGGTGCCTGTGCAAATTGAGCTTCCAACAATAATTACAAAGATTGCAAAAAATGCAAAAAAACATTTGAATGTATAATTGTGTCTACTAGATATTTATGTATTTATGTATTCATGCAAGTACTACCCTTCTTATGTTCTGGACATCTATTTGTTGTTATTATTGTCCAATATGGGTTTTATAGATACATATTCATTAATACCAGGGTGTACTGATGCGTTTAGTTTTACCTGCCATCTCACTTCCTTCTCACTAACTAATTTCTTAATGTCCCCTCCTCTCACATTGCCTCTAACCAGTTCCAAAATTCCAAACCTGAAATTGGAACATTCCTTATTGATTTTTAGATGTTTCCACAAGGCATTAGTCTCATCCTTCCTCCTAATGCTATACTGATGGTCGTATATCCTTGTATGCGAGGCATCTGATGGTCTTCCTACATAAAAACAGGGACAGTGTGTACATGTTACTCAACACCCAAGTTGGTGGATCTACAATTCCCTTTTTGGAAGTGAATTTTGCTTTTATTAAAATTCTGTAAGGTAAGGTTCTGTACTGTTGTTATGTACTGACACTGGGGGCATGTTCCACATTTTACTGTTCCCCTCTTATTGTCTGGGTTATTCTGTTTTTCTCTAATAGAGACTTCAAATTGCCGCTCCATTCCTGTATACAAAACGGGGTACGCCTCCAACTATGTTCCAAATCCTTCTATCTGCCCTTAATACCCTCCAGTTTTTTTGGATAATCCCTTTGATGTATTTACTATGGGGTCCATATTGAATGATACAAGCTTTCCCAAACCTGCTTGTTGTGTCAGTTGGGGCCTCATGGTTGTTTTTGTTGTTATTAAGTGGAACAAGACTAGACCGTCCTCCCCCAAGTAGGGGTATGTACCTCTTACCCCATTGTTGCCAAACATAAGTCTTGAGCTCGTTTATCATACCCTGTGGGTATCCCCTTTCCACAAAAATGACCGATTTTACTTAATTCCACATCCAGATCCATGATATCAGAAGTCATCCTTGCCGCTCGAATGAACTGCCCCTTTACTATGTTTCTTTTCTGGGCCCAAGGATGACTACTGTTGAAGTGTAAATACGAGTTACTAAAAGTAGATTTTCTAAAAATATTTGACTTGAAGTTCCCTTCTTCTAATGTAACCAGTACATCTAAGTATGAGATACTCCTCCTGTCCATATTAATTGTAAATTTTAGATACTCTGTACATGAGTTCAAATACATAAAAAAATTTTTTAACTCCTCCTTACTCCCTTTCCAGACTAGAAAAATGTCGTCAAGAAAACGATGGTAACATCCTATGTGGTCCATCCATTTAGAACTGAGGATGTATTCCTTTTCCCAGTTTAATAGTACCAAATTTAGGGCACAAGCGGCCCCCATCGCAACACCCTTGCTTTGTCTATAGTATTTCCCCTCGTAAAGGAAATAATTGTGGGTCAGTACTATTTCCATAAAATCCAAAATCAAAAGTGTTTGTTCCCAGGTGTTCTTTCCTAACTCATGGATACTATCCTGAAACCTCCTCATCCCATCCACATGGGGGATGCTGGAAAAAAGGTCAACCACATCAATGGTAACCAGCCATTTGGCATCCTTAGCTATGTGTGGTTCCAACCGTCCTAGGAAGTCCCATGAGTCGGCCACAAGGTGACTGATACTCCCCAAACAAGGTTTTAGCCATTGGTCAACAACTTTTCCAAATCTGAAAGTTTTAGATAAACTCGCAGATATTATCGGTCTGAATGGGGGATCTGATGTATCCTTGTGGACCTTTGGTATGCCCACAATCGTGCCTATAATGGGGTGTTCCACTTTGAGGTATTTTTCTAAGTCAGTGTCCATGCTACCTTCTAAAACTAGGTCGTATAATAACAAATCTACTTTCCTATATCCTTTGTTAACTTCGTTTAAAGAGGATTCCTCGTATTTACCTGAATCCTGTATAATGCTATTCATTTTGCTAATGTATTTTGCACTAGGGTATAGTACCACCCCACCCCCCTTATCCGGTTTCATGATCCGGATAAGTTTGTTCCCCTGTAATCTTTTTAACAACAATCTCTCCTCCTTAGTGAGGTTGTTTTCAAAATGCTGGTGTGAGGGTTCAAAACATTGAATATACCTATAAATGTCACCCACTACTAGTTTTTCAAATATATCAATTAGTGGGTTCAATGGGGGGGTGTAGGAACTCCTAACTGTGAATTCCTTTTTGTTTGTGTAATTTGATCCTTCAAATTTGATACCTAGGTTCAGTTTCCTAGTGTATTTTTTTACGTCTAAAATGTTTTCTACTAAGTTGGGTTTACTGTGGGGAATAAATTTCATCCCTTTTGATAATAAGGTGAAGTGCTCTAAGGTAATGACTTCATCCGTATAGTTATATATGTTAAAATTATCGTAACTACTGAGCACTTCATTGATTCTTAATATTTCTTTAACTTTCCTTGTATCCTTGACACTAGTGTTAGTGTGTGAGCGGTTGTTGTGTGCACAGCTACTGACTGTCTCATTGCTCTGCCATCCATGAATACCTCTTTTTTGGCCGGGTAGCCTCTCACATTCATATACACAACTGCTGACTATCTCGTTGCTCTGCCATCCATGAATACCTCTTTTCTGGCCGGATGGCCTCTCACATTCATATCCCAATCCTGTTCTTCCCATAAAAAATCTTTTCCTCTGTATTTATTCATATCAGTGTCATTGTTCCTGTTATTGTAATGTGGAGTGTCTGTATAGTTACCCCCCTTTTTTCCAAAATATGGTCCCTGTTCTTGAACCGGTGGGTTCCTTCTGTTAAATTTGTT
>NC_056747.1:1078048184-1078095684 GCF_019279795.1 Protopterus annectens | reverse complement strand
TTAAGCTTGGCAGGAAACAGAAGGTATGTTTTAAACTGCGCTTTTCTAAGCTCCCTTATTAGTGGCAGAAAAACTTTTCTTTTAGCTAATACCATGGAAGAATAGTCATTGTCAAAACGCACAGTTGTTTCATTAATCTTAACAGGAGCTTTAGCCCAAGCAGATTTAAGAACCATCTCTTTATCAAAAGATGATAGAAATCTAACTATAACTGATCTAGGTTAGTTTTTGTTAGAGTTAGTATTAGCTATAGATCTATGTGCTCTTTCGATACCAAAAGAGAATGCTTCTGGTAAATCTAAAGTTTTAGGGAGCCATGTTGTTAAAAAGAAGTAATATTGTTACCTTCAATATTTTCTGGCAGTCCAAAAATCCTAATGTTATTGCGCCTAGATCTATTTTCCAGGTCATCCAGCTTTGTTTGTAAATGTGTATTTTGTTTCAGCAGAAACTCAATGTTGATTTCCTCTTCTTGTATTCTATTTTCCATGTCATTCACAGCTTCTTCTATGCCTGTCATCTGGATCTTCTGTTGTTGCAGGTCCATATGTAACAAGTCTATTTGTTTTGTAGTTTTTTTCTATGAAAGTGTCTATTTTAGTATCCATTTTATCCATCATAGCAGTAAGTTGCTGGACTATAATTATCAGAGACTGAAGTTCTTTCTTGATGCTGGAGTCTTGAGAATTTGTCTTACTGGAACTCATTTCAGACTGATAAACTGACAGGAAAATTTCCAAAGTAATTTCTGACAGGAATATTATTAAGATTTCCTTTCTTTTTTAGATATAGTTCAAGAACTATATAAAACAAACATATTTAGAAAGAAAATTACTTCAAAAATTAATTTTTTAAGTAATTAATTCCTGTCAATGTAATGAAATTGGTGGAGCTGAAGAAATCTGCTGCTATCCTGTGTTCATCCTTGGCCACGCCCCCGGGTATTGAGTTTTCTGAAGGCACCCTGTTACTCGGACAGTATGCTAAACTTAGTCAAGCAATGGTTAATATTTTTTTCCCTATTCTCCATTCTTAGCTTTATTGAGACTACCTCCACTACAGATGGGGTGAGGTAAACGCACCATATGGGCAAAACTGAAGCCCCAACAACCACAACCAACAGTTCTACAAGACCAGCCACCACAACCTTTACATAATGGGGGTAAGACCTGCCAAGCAACCTTGTGGCCTCAAACCTGCTGCAGTAACCTACTACCACATGCTGTATAGCATGCCATTTTTTCAGCAGCACTTCTGGCAGAAACCTATAACCGATGTCAGGAATAAAACTGTGAATCCTGACAATATGCGCCTACCAGGTCTGAAGAGGGACTTATTACCTTGTATGTTATTACGTCTAACCTGTGGAACTGACAAAATACTACTACCTACATATGTCCGACCCTAGGAAGCTCACTTTTCTTTTTTGTTAATATATGACTGACTATCTCTCTCTCTCTCTGTACATATATATATATATATATATATAGCTATATATCTATATATATACACACACACACACACACACACACACACATATATATATATATTTACCGTATGTAGAGAACAGCATACAACTGCTATGCAATCTAATCTCTTAGCACATACATCAAGATCCTCATAAGAACCCTAATTCTGTTTAATGCTGATTTCTCATCTTATTTATTTATTTTTATTACATCACTATGAGTTTTTTTTAAACTCATGTGGCCTTACATATTTCCTTACCTCTGCAATCTACTTCACCTGAAAACTGATTACCTCCCTGCCCGCTACCTGCTACCATGCTGCACTCTTTCCTGGTCACTTTAAAATCGGAATAGTACTTGTTAGCACAACAACCCATGTCGTAAAGGCAGCGTCACTCCCCAAATAATTTTAAAACCCCTAAAATTCCACCCCCTACTAACTTCACTTCCTACCACTTTCTCATAACATCCTAAAGGCACTTGACCCTTTCTATCTTACCTCAGCCTTGTCCTACATAAATTCACAGCTAACAAACTTCCACCCCCACCTCCCCATCTTTTCACTTACAAGCTGTCCCTGGGCAAATATGTTTGAGAGCAATCTATATTTATAGGTCTGGAAAAATATTTACATAGAAAGTGAATTTAGAAGATGCTATTCAGATTCTACACCAATATAATGGCAAAAAAAGAACAGAAGTTGTATTTCCTTGGCTTACTTTCTATACAACAAGTAACCACAACAGGTTTTATAGATTATTTCTTTTTCAGAATACTAATAGTGCTTTTCTGGTAGAAAATGAACTATCTATTAGTTTAAATGGGGTGACTGTCCCCCATTTTACATCTGTGTTCCACTTCAAACAGACTTTCAACTAATTGTCACGCTAATGGTGTAGCTTGTTCATTTATCTCTGAGTATGTTTAGAAAGTCCTTTCCCTAACAAAAATGTACTGCTGTTTTTAGTTATGAAATTTATTTAATTTTTGCATGTGGATATAATATAAATCAGGTTCGGAAAGCTAGTATCACACCGAATATGCCGAGAATATACCTGTTTACAGTCAAAAAGCTGAGAGAGAGATTTAAACAGAGTGCTACGCAATTGTAGTTACTTACTAAACAACTTTAATTGTTCAGTAAAAATGTTTTAATTTGTAGTCAAAATACAGACAAAAAGGTCAAAGAAAAATATGATGTGGCATTACACTTTCTGGCTCTCTTCACATAAGCGGACATCATTTTAAAATTCTACACCTGATCAGAAATAAGGGTTAAACTGCAACAGTCTTGCAAATTTAAGATACACTATGATGCCTATTTTTGGTGGGTAAATAAAAAGTATATGCTTTTTGATCACAACATATGAAGTGTTATAATAGTAAAAGGTATCTGCTATAATAACAAAATAATTTGGAATACACAAGCTGTAGGTTATGTAGAACCCCCCCCACCAGTTGTGCTTGAAATGATACCTTGGGAAAATAAAAAGTAAAGTGTTCACAATTTTCACTTCAGACAGCATACCTTAAGAGAGAGACAATATGGTACGAATTCTGAATGGATAAAATTTAGCAAGACAAAGACAGATTACATTAGATTTAATAAGCTTTAGCCAAATAAATTCCAAACATGATTTTTCTGGCCACTGCTATGTGTAGTATTTATACAGTTGTGATGATACTTGAGAAAAATGGCTAATTTTAAATAATGATTGTATTAAGTTGTCAGACACATTGCTATGATTTTTGAAAATGGAAATTTAAAAAGCTTACCCCTACCCCATACATTGTTTAAGGTCCTGCCTCAACAGTGCAAAAAGGTCAGGAGTGTAGCTCGAATTTTTGGAACTGTATGCCAGTAACCAGAATCTAGGTCCATCCCCTTCAATATCAGCATCCCCTTTCACGACCACCAAATACTGCATGTTTTAGGATGGCATACTTTTTCAGTACTGCAAAGTCGTCCTGAAATGATAGGTTTCATGATAAATACATCACTTAAAGCCATTTAGCAAAATCTGCATTTTATTTCTTTTTTTAATTCTGACAAACATTTTCTCATAGCATGAGTAAACATTTCACAAAGCTGTTAATAGTGATGTATATGACATATACCTAAATTAAATATTTGAAGCTTGAAGTTTGATTCTTATGGCTAAGACAGATTTCTGAGTATCCAGATACTAAGAAGTTGTCAAGGCTGGCAAAATATCTTTCTGGTTGAGGTCTGTCTGACATGTAAGTATATCTTTGAAATGTAATGTAATGTTAGCATCCAAACAGAATTGACAAAAAAGACTAGTACAAAGAAATATGGTCATGCATATTGTTATTTTTAACACCATTTCTGAATAATTTAAGATACAGTTGTTTAACATTTTGAATTTTTCATCACTGTAGTACAAAACTGACAGCAGTACTCAGACTGCATCAAATTAGCATATTGTTATTTTACAACAAAACCTGCTTTAAAGAATTTTATATAAAGTATCTTAACTTTTAAAGTTTGAGTCACAGCTAATTTTAAAATCTGTATAACAAATTGTATCTGGAATTCATTGTAATTGTGTAACAGCATCCAAAAATAAATGAAACAGAGTCCAAACTGTCCGCAGTCTTTTATTATAAAATGTAAGCGCTTTCAGGGTAAAAAAACCCTGCAGTAGACAAACTTCACATAACCATGACAGTCTTTAAATATTTCTAAATGCAACCAATTACATTCTATACTTCACCCACCTTTTCTTTAAGGCTCGTTTTAAAGGTACAGAACTATTTAACCCAGGTGGGATTTCAACAGCCAACTGTATGATCCATCTTAACTCTGCATACTATGTATCATTGACAGTGTCCCCCCACCTTTTTTTTCATCTGTGCAACATGCAAAACCATAAAAAAATGTATGATCTGGAAAGCTAGAAACGTGCTGGTACAATGCATTATGTTTATCCTTCTGTCTAATAGATGACAAATGGTGTAATATTCTTGTTTTTAACTTACAATTAGTTTTTCCAACATAAAAACTCGGACATGACTTGCAGCATGCCAAGTAAACCACATTCACTGTATGGCAATCTGCATGAAACTCAAATTTATATTTTTTGTTTGTAACAGGATGTATAAAATAATTTAAACCATTCACATTTGAACATGCTTTGCAATGCCTACAGGGAAACGTCCCTGTTCTCATGTGTGCAAAGGAAATACTGTTAGCCTTCTTATTTTTCAAACCAGGTTCTATGCATAACATGTCTTTTAGATTACTATTTCACTTGAAGGTAAATCTAGGTTTCTCATCTATAATATCCTTCAAGTGACTGTCACTTCTTAGTATCTTCCAGTTTTACTTAATAATATCACATATCCCATCCCGCCTCTCCTCGACTAGTTTAGACCAGTTTACAGGCTTTGCTGTATTCTGGGCTGTGGTGTAGTTCCTGTGTTGTCCATTACCTTACTTGGATAGAAGGAAGTTTCTTTGCTCACCAGTGGGAGTGGGGAGCCTGAGCAGCCTACCTGTCCCTGTAGGAAGTGACCTCAGCACAAGAGCTGTAGTAATTGGTTGTTTTGGACCATTTCTAGCTCTTTTGAAGTTCCTTGTTTAAAATCCGCATTTGCACGGCTTTGCGCAGTTGTGTGCATAGCGCAATGCCAGTTAAACTTCTTCTGGCTCCACCAAGTCTGCTCTTCAAATTTTCCCTTAAGGAAGCTCTACTCTTAGTATAATCAGACTACTCGCTATATTATAAGCCTAGCACTAGTTCTCAAAACTTCTCTACTAAGTAAGCACTCTCATACTAAATAAGCACTACATCCACCTACCACCCCTGTGAATATCCACTTCCCTTAAAGAAACAGCACTCCTTTATACTGTTCTAGCATGTGGAGTGGTAGAGTACTGGCGTCCTCTCCAGTTCAGCTGATTAATCTGGGTATCTTGAGACAATGCTACAATTGTCTCGTACACAGACAACCCTCTCCTCCTTCTAACAAACACAAATACATGTGAGAGATGCAACTATATAGCCAAACTGGAGGCTGAACTCTCTCAACTCAGGGCTGGCATGACCAGACAGGAGGAGATGGTAACCACACACACAGCAAACCCAGTCCCACATAGACCTACCACAACTGCAAACCAAACACATAAAAACACAGACATACTCGGAGGCTCTAATAAAAAACTTACCAAAACAACAGAGGCTCCCAAAGCAGACATCCAAAAATCCACCACCTCAAAACAAAACACATGCAACACATACTTCAATAAATCAGTGTGTCAATCAATCACAGCCCTTAAGGCCAAACACCATGCCTGATACACTAGTAATAGGTGACTCTATAGTCAGACACACTGATGTCCCGCTTACCAGGCTGAACAAGAAGAGGGTGACTGTGAGCTGCCTATCGGGAGCTAGGATCCGCCACATAACACATGCACTCAGGTCACTCCAAAGCAAGTACAAATATGACTCCGTCATTGTCCATGCTGGCATTAATGACCTGAAACGTACCTCCCTGGACTACATGAAAAGAGACATAGAGGAGCTCTCTGATTATGTAGCCCAGGCTGGTATGACCCTGACCCTGAGCAGCATCTTTCCCTCATGAAGAATGATGCTACAATACAAAGACAAGATGATCAGCTTTAATAATTGGCTCAAGTACTGGTGTCATTCTAAGGGGATCCAATGTCTGTCTGCCTGGGATGACATGTTGGACAAGCCACGCTGCTTTGCAAGGGACGGCTTGCACCTGTCACCACTGGGCTTCCGGATATTGGCTAAGGCTCTTGCCACCCCCATAGTGCCTTTTTTAGGCAAAGCTCAAAAGACAAACCCACCTCCTTAGATAACAAAAATGGAAATAAACTAAGGGTAATGCTGCTGAATGCCAGAAGTCTAAATCTCAAGATGCAGGCACTCGATGCACTCCTCAGTATGGAGAACATCGACGTCTGTGCAGTAACTGAAACCTGGTTCAAGGCTCCTGAGAGCACCCCAGTGCTACCAGGCTATACCTCGTATCATGCTTTTCAGCCCCAAAACCCAGGCTGAACCACAAAGGGAGGGGGAGTGTCCATATTCATCAAGGACACCCACACCTCCAAGTTAGTAGCAACACATGAAGCATCGGAGACCATACAGGTGCAACTAACCATAGGCAAAACTGCTATACAACTGGTAGCATGTTACAGACCTCCCTCCCAATCTCAAGAACTCCACTCAGCCTTCCTGAAGACATTAGAGGATATGAATGTATTGCAAAATACCATCATACTGGGAGACTTCAACTACCCAAACATAGATTGGGTACATTATTCTAGCCCTAACACCCTAGCCCAAATGTTCCTGGAATTCATAAATTCAAATGCACTGGAACAACTAGTCACCTCTCCCACTATGGGAGATAATATACTAGACCTGATCATCACAAACATTGGGACAAAATGCTCCACACCGGAGGTATACCCCTCACTAGTGAGATCTGACCATAAACTAATCACCTTGGATATACATATCCCACCTCCACCCCCAGCACAAAAGACCACAGTGAAAAACTTCTCAAAAGCAGACTTCACTCTTCTTAAGACTGAGATGGTATCCTTTAAGCCCACTGGGCCAGTGGATACCACATCCCACAATGCTGAATCCTTCACAAATGCCTTCTATGGACATATCCAAGAATGCATGGATCATGCAATCCCAAATAAATCCAAGTCCCTCTCCACCAAAGGCAAGCGTCCTGTCTGGTGGACCTCAGCCATAAATAAATTGTATAACAAAAGAAGGAAGCTACTGCACGACAGAGCAAAATCCCATAAAGGGAAGACATCTCTGATCAACACTAGCAGAAAACTACGTTCTCTCATAAAAACATCCAAGGCCAACTTTGAGAGAAAAATCGCTAAGGACACTAAAGATAACCACAAAGCCTTCATCAGCTATGTTAGAAACCTGGGTGGAAATCCTCAGATAAGCTCAGAGTTAGTTCACAACAACAAAAAATACACTGAACCCACAGATATTGCCAACATTTTGGCTGACGGGTTCAGTGCAAATTTCCCCCCTCCCTCACCCCCAAAAGAAGAAATACTTATCCCAGCTGAATGTAATCTCCCTGTCATCTTAGATGTCCAGGTGAGAGCCGCCCTCAGCAAAGCTAAAAACACAGCATCAATGGGACCTGACGGTATCCCGGGTTGCGTGCTACATGAACTCCAAGAGGAGCTAAACCCGCACATAAAAATGCCATTTAACCTTAGCCTTACTACAGGATATGTATCTGAACACTGGCGTACAGCAACAGTGGTCCAACTCCACAAAGGGGGTACCTCTACAGACCCTGGGAACTACCGCCCCATAAGCTTAACCAGCCTGGTCTGCAAAGCTATGGAAAGAATCATTATGGAACTCATAAACAGAGACATTGGGGACCTACAGACACTTGACCCCACCCAGTTCGGCTTTGTAAAGGGCAGATCCTGCCTTTTGAACCTGGTTGACTTTTTCAAAACAGTCACTAGAGCCATTGATGAGGGCAAAGCAGTCCATACAGCCTACCTGGGCTTGGCTAAGGCCTTCGACACAATGCCCCACTCAGGCATCGTTGATAAGCTCAACAGCTTAAATGTAAACCCTTATGTCACTAGATGGGTTTTAAACTTGCTAAAGGACAGAACCCATAAAGTTAAAATTGCTGGAGCAATGTCAGACTCAAAGCCAGTCACAAGTGGTGTCCCACAGGGATCTGTCCTGGGACCCCTCTTGTTCGGCATTTATTTCTCAGATGTTAAAGCAAACATGGGAGGGTTGTGGCTGACAAAGTTCGCAGATGACTGCAAACTTGGCGCCATAGTCGATACACCAGTGGACACATACATCCTACAAAAAGGCCTCACAGAAATGGACAACTGGTGCCGGAGTCATGGCCTTAAACTAAATGCCAAAAAATGTATAGTCATCCCTTTGGGAAAAACAAAGTACCCACAAATTATCACATAGACAGCAACCCACTGAGTACGGAAAAAGTAATCAGAGACCTAGGGACCCAAGTCGACAGCGACCTCTCATTTGACACCCACGTTGCCAAAGTGGTTAGAAAACATTCTACCTTGCACACCTTATCATGAAGGGATTCACATCCAGATCCAAGGATGTCATTGTACCCCTATACTCCTCCCTCATCAGACCCATGATTGAGTACAATGCCCCATTTGGTATGTACCTCACCCAGCATTTGCAACAGCTGGAGAGACCACAAAAGAACCTCACCAAGAGGATCAAGGATCTCCAACATATGTCTTATTCTGCCAGACTAAAGAAACTCCAGCTCTATTCAGTAGCATACTGCCTGCTCAGAGGTGATCTCTGCCTGATGTACAAGGCCATGTCCAATCAGGAACTGATGGACATGCTCCACCTCAAAAAATCCAAATCCATCAGAACCACGAGAGCTAAAGACTTAAACCTCGGCTCAAGTATGAATAGGACATGCTGGAGGGATAGATTCATAACCCAGAGGCTTCCCATGCTCTGGAACAAGATCCCAGTTCATGTTAGGCAGAGCCCCTCACTGACTCTCTTCAAGAGAAATCTTGATGAGTGGATGGGAGATCGTAAGTTTACCCCAGGGGTCACATCTGTGTCACTACTAGACAGGGGCACAGTAAACATTCTATTATATAAGGGGACCTTCACTGTGTCACTACTAGACAGAGGCACAGTATTCTAAATCTATTCTGTGCATTTTGTACCATTTTATGGGGTGGCCAAAGCCACATCACTATGGCTAGGCTTACAAATGCCCCAGGGCAGATAGCCTAGTGCTAAACTATGAAACTATATTGTTGCTATAACGTAGCATTACCTTAGGTTTTTTTGTCATACTTATTAGATGGCTTCAACTTATCTCCCTGCTGTTCTTTATTATCAGAAAACCATGGTCTAGCCCTGGCTTCCCTATTGGATATTATACTGTTCTTAGTTTTTTCCAAATTTTCCCTTGAATACCCCTTTTCCTTAAGAAATGTCATTTAACACATCTATTTTTTGTGAAACTCATTATTGTCTGTGCACAGCCGAGAGACTCTGTATCCTTGCCCTTGTATAATATTATGAAAAATATGCCTAGGATGCATACTATGTGCATTCAAATAATTATTTTTTTAAGCATGATTTCTTATGCAAGGTGGTGTTTATCTTACTAGTTACATTTTTATTTAATGTGATATCTAAAAAAAGCAATGGTCTCATTGCTATGCTCTACCGAGAACCCAAGAGAATCTGTAGTTTTCTCCAGGTAATCAACAAAGTAACAGTTCATCACTGCCCTGTGCCCACAACAAAAAAATATCATCCACAAATCTGGCATAAAAAATTGTTGAAGTCTTCCATAGATGTTCTCACTTAAAAATATATTCATCTTCCCAGAAGGCTAGCACGAAATTGGCATACGAGTTGGCACAGGGTGTGCCCATGGCAACACCAAGTAACAACATATCCACAAAGGAAAATAATTAATGGTCCATCAAGTGCTACTCATCACAGTAACATTCTGATCTAGTACATTAAGAAATACAATTTTAATCCTTCCTAGCATATCACAAGTGTTACGAGACTTGTACTGCATACATAGATTACAAAGCTAAAAGAGCATCCATAATTAATCTTAAATATGTTTTTTTTTCATGCATCGAGTCAGGATTAATTACTCTCTGTGGTTTTAAATGATATTGTATTGAATTTATGTTTAAATTATTTTGCAGCTAATAATGAATGATGATTTACACTGTAACAATGGTATTTTATTTATTTATGTTATAAAGGGAATTAAATGTTCTGCTCTGCATTCTGTTTATAAATCCATAGCTGTTGTGAGTAAAAAAAAAAAAACTATTGTAATTTGCCCAGAAAATTCTTGATATCAAATATTTTTGGAAAATGTCAAGTATGTTACCTCCTGACTTACCACTCTGCAAATGTTATGGCTTGCTGATAGGCTCAAAGTAGTCTAAAAAAAATGAACACCACTGAACACCCACCAACCAACAAACGAACCTTCCTGAGAAACTAGAACCAGGGAAGAGAGGGAGGAGGAGGGAGAGGAGGATTTCTTTTTCTTTTTCTGAGAATTAGTATAATTTTAGTACTGTGGTTCAAAGGTGTATAACCAGTAACATGGCCCACAGGAAAAGAAAGTGAGTCCTTAGCTCAGCTGCATTCGGGAGAAAGTGTCATGCCATTGTCCATGAATGGAGAGAATGACCTGACTATGAGAGGATCTCGGAGCTGGATCTTAAGTAAGTAGCATAAACATTTACCTGGAGGTAGGAAAAGAATAACAAGTTTAACCTGCTCACCTCTGTTGTGGGGGAGGGGGTGCGGGGTTGGGGACAGGCATGTGCCTGAAGTTTCACTCTAGGTGGAAGAATTCCAGACACAGTCAGTGAAGCACATAGGTGTGCTTGTCTGCAAGCAGAGTCAAGGCCAACTGATCTTGTCATGTGAAACTATGGCATAAATTACAATGGCCTATTGCATACCAATCACTTGCACACTAATGAGGATGATCAGGGAGGCACACCTTAAACATAAACCCTGATCCACTCTGCAGATGACGGTACTGCTCTGACTATATTCACATCCTACCCTTCAGGTTATAAAATGAATGAGTGAACTACAAAGAATAGTTAACACAGCTTTTCAAGCTAAACAACAAGATTGCTTGCTTAGCTTTGGGTGCCCTTAGTCTTTAACATTTTCACCATTCAGGTTATGACTGAGCCATAGGGCTCATACCTAGGCAGACTGAAATGGTCAGTCAAGTGGCCTGAGAATATCTTGATACTGACTAGTAAGGTGGAAATTAAAAAAGTAATGATACAATATAGCATTTATAGGACAGCTGTTTTCCCATGTGGTTCTTCATATGCTTGAACATTTGGCACAGTGACTGCAGCTGTAATTTGCTTTAACTTGATGTTACTTTAAAAGAGAATCAGGTCTTCACTGGTATAATGACCTTCATAATTATTTATTTAACATTTGTTTGCCAGGAAAGTCTGACTTGGAACAAAGCTAATTTTCAGCAGAAGCCTGAAGAGAAACACTCCATACACATGTCTTTGAATTGTGGGAGGAAACCGGAGCACCTGGAAGAAACCCACATGAATGCAGGGAGGACATGCAGACTCCGCACAGCACCCCAGACAAGAATCAAACTGGAGAACCTGTTGCTGTGAGGTGACATCACTACCACTGCACTACAGTGCCATCCATCATAATTCAATCTAATGAAACAGTATCCTAGCTGATATAGCTAAGACTTTCATTTAACATTTGAATAGCCATGAGTGAGGAACAGTAAAATATTTAGGAAATCCTGGCATCCCCGTTCAACATATTAGGTAGCAGGTGAAACATACTCCAGTAATAGTGTTAAGTTATGGAAAAAGCACATGGCTAATTGAAAAGGAATAGGAGGTCTATGCATGGATAGAGCAAAAAGTAACAACTAAATAGGAAAATAAAATATAATGGAATCATACCCACAGACTGAATGCTAAGTATGCTATACCAGTGCTGATGATGATGATGATGTGAGGATGGTACCTTGATACCACGGCAGAAAACAGAACCCAGTGCTGTAAGAACCCCGAGAAGAACATAATGATATAGCAATCAGTATAATGAAAGATTCAAAACACACTGAATATAGTTACAAAATGAAACAGAAAATATACTGTGGATCACACTGCACTCTGAAAACTTCAACAGTCTTATTTTAAAAAAAATAAATAAATCATCACAAGTGGGAAACACACTACAACAAAAAAAAGAATGTACCCTTAAATGGTGGAGAAAGAGGATATATTGTTATTCTGTGACTGTAATGATATGCCATATGTGAAGTCATATATCTTAATGTAACCTCATTGAAACATTATGGATTGATGTCTAAAAGTGACCAGATTCAGACAACTAATGCTGGATAAAAGGTTGGTTATGAAAAGAGGATACTTTAACTTTCATAGAAGCACAATTAAATGGTTTCTATGCTACTTCAAAAATAGAACTTTTCAAGTTCTCACAAATAACCAATATTCAACAAAAGGCATGCTCAATATGTGTCCCTCAGGATCAGATTTAGGCTCTCTACAGCTCTCTTTACTTATTAATGACATTATTGAAGATAATCTGATCATATTTTTATTCTGTAATCACACTAGTCACCTGCAATCCTTCAAAAGTCACTCCAACACTCTTATTCTAATCTGTGCACCCGGACGGAGAATAACCTTTATATTGACTATATAAAGACTAGCTTAATGTTCTTTTCTATGCTTAGCAAGTTACCATATCTGCCATGCTAAAAATAACAGATGACCATAATAACGGCATTCCCATAATGTCTTAATACAAACACCTAGACTTTACACTGGATTCCTCCTCCCTGAACCTCAAATGCACACAGACAATATAGTTACTAAAGTTTTAGCACAGATGAAAGTGTGGTAAAAAATAACTCACCTTTTCTCCCGTGATGTCTACATAACACTTTGTAGAAGTGTACTGCTTCCAAAACTGGAATTTGAGTTAGAATTTCTTGTTTTCCTTGTTTTCCAATCACCTGTATCCTATGTGTATTGTAGGCTATCAGAAAACAAAATATTCAGATTCCCTTTACTTGCAGACCCTCATACCTAACACGGCAGCCCTCTCAAAAAATTGAATTGGCTACCTATCACTGAGAGGTCAACCTATCTCCTAGATACCTTGATAAATAAGGTTTAAATTGATGGCTATGACTAAAGAGAAAACTCTTTCACAAGCAACAGATGTAGAAGTAGTCCGGAAAATGGGATTTCACACAGTACACCCACATTCAATACAGCTATAAAAGAATGCACTTTTCTAAACTGAGCCCAGCTCTAGGGAGCTAACTCCCATCAAAGATAAAAAAAAACAAATGTCTGTCTAAGGGTTTAAATTAGCCCTTCCTGGACATCTCCATATTGAAATAGTGTGTAATTGCTACAGCAATAGTGGTTAGTAGCATAATCATGTACAGACAAAACCAAATCCTTTAAATGTAACATACTGTGACCTAATCTCCTGTAGGAAAATGTCAATTTTGAAATGTAATTGGGGGGTGTATAATGGGTAAGGTGTTTACTTCACAAACAGAAGATACAGAGTTTAATTCTCACCTTACAAAGGAAAATTAACTCAATTTAAAATGACGCACAAGAGCAGCTAGCTTATGAACCTATGATTTAACCATTTGCACTAAATTAAGAATAACCACCATTACAGTCCTATGCATAGCCACTACCGTAACGCAAAGTAAATAGCATACATAAAAGTGCTGCATTGTGAAATACAATTTGTTTTTTACCCCATTTTTAATTACTGTCAGTTGTGATTAATGTTATAAAATTTCTGCCCTAGCATGTTTGTAAATTCATCATTAACATTAATCAGCTCATCCTTATGTAATGTCTGTTTAATACTGTCATTGTCAAATTAGGCTTAAGTGTTTGAATTCTAGTAATTTTTGACTTTATCAAACATTATGCAATTCAAACTTGTATATCCAAGTAATTATTTATTTAATTGTCATGCATACATTGCCTCTGGCCTAGGTTGTGACAGAAAATGGTATTTAGACCACCTAACTTACCCAGCTAACAAACGACAAATAATTTCAAGAAACAAGTGATTTAGAAACAGTTTGGTTTATCCTCTCCTTAAGAGATCTTTCAGCCAGTCATAGCAGAAACTATGAGGTTTGGTGGGGATAAACAGCAGAAGTACATGAATATTTTTACAGATTCCAATGGCCTGATGACAGAGAGAGATGAAGCTCTGTGCCTTACATGACCTATGTTTGGTTAGTGGCACAAGCAGAAGGAGAATGGGTGAGAGTAGTCAATGCCAGTTCGACAATCTGTGGGGTGCAGAGATGCAGCTTAAGATCACTGCAATAAGCAATGCATGGAGATGGCCAGCTCTGTGCCGCATAAGTGATGAGTTGCTTAATTGTGAGGTTGCCCATGCATGCAAAAAGAAAGCAAGCCTCTACCCAGGGTGGCGATTATAGAGCTGCCAAGGCTGCCATAATGAGGTCTTTTGTAGGGCACACACCCTGGAAGCAGTGTAATGGTACACCAATGTCTTCATTGCCCTCAGTGGTGCTACACATGGATTAGGCTGAGCCATGGTTGAGACAAAGGTTGGTTGGACAGACCTGGTGAATGAGAAAATGTGGTGGTAACTGATTTTCATCTGTATTAAGATAAGGAAACAAAGATAATATCTTCACATGTTCATCATTTATATATATATATATATATATATATATATATAATGTGTGTGTGTGTGTGTGTGTGTGTAAGTGCAACCTTAATGATATAATAAAAAAAAAAAAAAAAAAAACTTGGCCTTAAACTGAAGCCGAAGGAAAAATATATAACATTTACCCAACATAAGTAAACAAATAAAAGGACAAAGATGTGTAGCAAGTAAATTAGAATGAAACATGTAGAAAGCCAAAAGAGCAATGGAATGTGCTCAGGGTCACTGGTTTACAGGTATTGAATAAAAATCCCCCTGCAAAAACATGAAATAAGAAGTTTTCACCTTTTAGATTTTTTTTGTTAGGATCAATATTTCAGAACTTTGATACCCTAGTTAACAGTGATCAAAGGTTCGATGTTCTGAAATTTCGATCCTTTGAAGCAGACCGATGTATATATGTGTGCGTCATACCTCTGAACCTCTTAATGCAAAAAATCTGGACAAAGCTTGACAAAATGGGGGTACATATAGGGACATATTTTGAATATTGCTCTTATAAACTTAGAAAGTTGCTAGCATGACAGGATTTGTTTTAATATACATTTTCTGACAGATTTGAAGTCTGAAACTCAAATGTGTTTCATTATTTAGTGACTTCAATCCTGTAGATCATCCCAGTGATTTGCCATGAAAAAAGAGGTACAGGCTAAAAATATGAGCCAAATCTCTGGACATTCTGTGAAAATCTGTACAGTTTGAGAGGTATGGTGTGCGTTTGTGTATTTCTTTTATTTTTTGATTTTGTTTACCTTATCCCTAGTCACATCTATTCAACTATCTGGATTTTTGACTTTGACTCTGTTCCACATAAAATCAGTGTTTTTTGAGAAATCTTTGCAGATAGAAGTCTTTAAATAAAGACAGGCATTTAAGCCTCAGAGTTAATCTCCTTCAGAAAATGCATCCTACTGCAAACCTTGTTATTCTAACAACTTCATAACTTTAAGTTTATAAGAACAATATTTAAAATATTTCCTACATTTTGGGACGTATCCCTCAATTCTTTTTGACTTTGTCCAAATTTCTTGTGTAGAGAGGTTAAAAGGTGTTTCCCTTACATGAGTGTGTATATAGAGTGTATATATATATATATATATATATATATATATATATATATATATATATATATATATATATATGTATATAGATTGATATATAGATATCTATCTATATAATTATTATTTCTTGGGAAACCACTACTGAGGATTATAGTCAAAAATTCCAGACATACGAGTTTTGTTTTCTTTCCTTAGAAAATGTTTGATTGTGCAAAACCTAATGTTCTACTGACTTAAAATGCTGAACACTCTATGATGGAATACTTATGTGAAGGAGCTTTGAATACTTTAATGTGTGAGTACTTTTTCTATAGGAGCTGTCTGTAGAAAGTAACTAACCATCTTGTTTTCTCAGTATAAAGAGTGACTATGTGTCTTAGCAGTAGTGTGCATTTGCAAGATTACTGTGATTTGTGTGAAACAACGTGAAATGCTTTAATGTGTGGCTACAAGTTATCTGCATAAATTCACTGGTCCTCCTGTTTTACCACTTTAAAATACTGCTTTCCACAACATACCTTATGGGGTGTGTGACTAGTGCTTGAGTAGAATCGAGGTGATATACAATACAAGGCCATAATTTTTTAACCCGGTCATCTGAATTATACACAGTGGTAGCTGTAACTGCTGGATGGAGCTGGGAGCTGTTGAAAATAACTTGTTTGATCAGTTTATACAATCACTGCCTAACTTTACAGGACTAGTGTACATTTGCAGGATTAGCAAGATTTGTGTGAAACAATTTGGAATATTTTAATGTGTGGCTAATGTATGCATAGAAGTTGACAGACCTAAAATACAATGCATGCCATCATTTTTTATCACTGTCATCTCAATTGCGGAAAGAAGTAGCGATAACTTCTAATAAGGGGTTGGAGCTATCTCCTTGAATATAACTGAGCTGTTATTCATTGCACAGTTTAATTAGGCACTACCTGGCTTTTAAGACTAGTGTGCATTTGTGTGAGGTAAGGCAGATTACTTAACTGGACATGTGAGATTTGCATAGGCAAAATAGCTATATTTGTTGGGGCTGAATGTAGAGAAAATGACTAGCTGCCTATTGTCACTTGATAATTATTTTTTTTGTGTGCTCTTTTGTCCTTCTTGCATTATCCTAGAGCACCCTACCAAATGTCCGACATCCATTGTTGGGTCTAACTGTATCTCCATAAGCCTCTAGACTAACTCCATAGGGCTGGTCGCTACATGGAACTTCAAGGAATCCTTGGGGTTTGACTTACTGCTCCCATCACAGTAGTAGCAGCTTAACCTTATCTCTGTATTCTTCCCTTTGGAACACAATTCCTAGCATGATGTCCAAGTCTGTACCAGGGATCATCACAGGTGATGCCCATGGAACCACCCACCCACCATGTATGATAATGTTTATCTTGTGTCACTCTTTCATATAACCAAGCTACAAACCTGGAACACCTGGGCTGTGGTCAGGGCTTCATCCCTCTATGCCAGAGTAATGGCTGTTTGCTCTTTATTCTGGCTTTCAATTAATAGTCTTAAGTGTCTGAAGCAATTTAGAATACTTTCATGTGTAGCAACTGTTTGTGTTGAACAAAGGTGAACTACATTACATGAGCATCTTGTGGTTTGCTCAGTTTAAATCATCTTACAAAAAATAAGACCTAAAACACTTTCCAAAACATCAAGACCTTCTAAGCTTCTGTGAGCATGGTATGAGCAGATTTTGATGCAGATTTGGTAGCGGACTCTGCTGTGAACCCCACCTAGTTGAAAACTGTTTTTTGCCAGAGGTGTGCATGGGGAGACTTTCTGTGCCCTTAATTCATTAATTTTCATCCCAAACCACAGAGGAACTACAAAGATCTGCACAGGTCACTATAGCTTGTTTTGGGCTAGTGGACAGCATGGTCATTATTTTCTTAACACTCCTCATAATCATCAGAGGTGTGTGGAGAAGGACAATATAGTTTGTAAGTCTAGGGGCAATGAGATGGAAACATTTCTGTGATATTTTCAGTTTTCTCATAGACATAAGGTGCCTATCTTTTGTGGATGTGTAAGGAAGCATGATGTTTATATGTCTGAGAGCAAAAGGTTGAAATGTATTATGTGCTAGTTGTATTTTCACTATTGTTCTAGTCTGACAGAGATATATAGAT
Organism: Protopterus annectens; assembly: GCF_019279795.1. Taxonomy (NCBI): domain Eukaryota; kingdom Metazoa; phylum Chordata; order Ceratodontiformes; family Protopteridae; genus Protopterus; species Protopterus annectens. The sequence continues at coordinate 1,078,077,652 of NC_056747.1, read as the reverse complement.
CATGGCCGTCTTGGGGATGTAGGGTCCAGATTTTATGCAAGCAATAATACCCAGCAGAGTGTGTTACTGTGTAAATAATGCATGCTCATGGGTGTTCTGCTGACAGATGCCACAGGATGTGGGCCTTTACAACTCTAGAAGGGTGTTATTTGCAGAGCAATACACACCATGGAGGGCATTATTGTGCTTAGGGAATCAGTTGTCTTGTAACATTTTTGTGTTTTACTTACTTGCTTATTTTTTATACCTATGCTATTTTTGATATATTTTTTGTGTAAAATAGTTCCTCCGCCTAATGTTTCAGACTTGTTTCTGTATATGTAGATGGTATTGGAGGAAGTATTTTATATCCAAAATATAAGATTTTCTAAAAATATCCAAATAGTTACCTTATTTCTTTTTGGTCCCTTAATCATGAAATTTGGGTCTTGTTGGCAATAATTGGGGAGTGAAGTCGCTTAATAATTACATTCATTTGAGTTTCAAAAGTTATTTCCTTCAGAAAATGCAGGCTAAAATGGACATACTCTTATTCTAGCAGCTTTTAAATTTTATACGAGTAATATTTAAAATATGTTCCTGTTTTTGAGCTTCCATTCCCCTTTATGTAGACTTGAGGGTATGCATGCTTCTTAACTGCTGCTGACACTGCTCGATCAATCTCACTCTTACTCAGACTGTCACAATCACACTTCTGCGTTCACGGAAGGACACATTCAGATATAAACATAAATGCACTCACATACTTTTGTTTTTCATTTACAGTCGTTAAACGACAGAAGTGCTGTTCAGAGAATTCCAACTTTCATGCATACATATCCTCACACACACATTCTGAAACTCACATTTTTCTATTTTTTTTTTAATTTTACACTTGCTAAACAGCAAAAGCACTGCATAAAGAGTGTAAAATAATGTTGTCCATTAGCTTTGTAACATGCATAGCTCCACAGCACCTTAACATGCTGCTGTGAAGTGGCAGACTTCCCCACATTTAATCCTAACCCTGCCCAGCAGCCATATATCACCACTTTCTCCTTCAAACGCATGCCCAAATACTACATAAAACTACTCTGAAACAAACACATGCCATGGTCTACTTAAGCTTATGACCTTCCAGGTGAATAACTTAAAATAACAGCCAATAGCATTGCCAGCCCTGTCTCAATCCTTATAACAGCTCCTTATATATGTCAGTCCAGGAATCCCATGTTCCCTCTCTCTGGAAAAATTCACACATTATCCCTCTGCAGAAAAGAAGGAAACTCAGCAGACATTACTAGCTTAAGACCTATAGCAATCTTATCCTCCCTCTACAAAATACTTGAAAAACGTATTTGAAAACAATTGCTAAAGTATCTCCTGAAAGAAGAACTGCTATCCCCACACAGCATGGCTTCCATCTTTCCCATAGTACTAACACGGCACTTTTAACCTATATAGATACTATGAATAAAGCTAGAAATAATGACAGACTTATCTCCTCTTTATTTCTAGACTTGTCCAAAGCCTTCAATAGTTTGTCCCAACAAAATTCTTCTTCAAATGTCTTCTTTAGGTTTCTCTCATCCCACCCTTCTATGGCTCAAATGCTAAGCTATCCAATAGGTATTAGTCAGTATAATGGCGCTCCATGCTCTCTCCATACCTCCCAGTCACCATCATTGTATCACAAGGCTCTATCCTTGGTCACCTCCTCTTTAACATTCTCACCAGCACCCTCTGTACAGCTATGCAACAGGCCTCCCTAATACAGTACACAGATGACTCCACACTCATTTGCTCATTTGTACATCTGAGAATGTGGCACACCTCCAAAAAATACTAAGGAAGCTTTAACAGCAACTGAAACATGGCTTTCTGACTCCCAACTTATGCTCAGCCCTGAAAAACAAATATTACATATTTTTCCTCCAAATCCCTCTACCATGTAAAAGTACAATTTAAAGTAATTTATCTTGATAACACAACAATTGAAGTCACTTCTCACAGCTAATTATTAGGGATGATAGTGGATGATAATCTTCAGTCTGACCTGCATATACAAAATTATATAAGAAAAAAAAATCATAAAAAATTAGAGATAGTTTGTCCAGCAAAACCTTTCTCACAGATGCAACTAAAGCTACACTTGCTTCCATTCATCTCCTCCTTAACACTTCTTTATGGTGCTCCCATCCTTACTAACATTCAGGCAGTACAAAAATCAAAACTTGAACAATGCTATAACGAGGTTGTTACATTTTTAGCAGATATCCCTTTCAGAACTCACACAGTATAGCATTAAAAAGCTTAGCTTGGTTAGAACTACTTGTGTAGTAACATGCACACAGTTTCTTACCACCTACAAAATTATCCATTAACCATCTGTTTGTCCAGCACTAAATAACATTCTACACAGCTACATTCCTAGATGGTCATTATAATCCAGTGACCAAAATCTTCTGTCTGTCCACAAACTAATCAAATTTGCTGGGAATTGTCTATATTGTACCATGTTTCTAAGGCCAGGAACTCCTAATTCCTACATCAGGTCAATACCCTCCCTCCATCCTTCAAAACCATTGTCAATGTCTTCCCAGCCAAAACATGGTTCTGTTCTTGCTCAACATCAGAATAAACTATATCCCTAAATGTTGACAAATACCAATCCATACCTTACAACTCCTTACTCTCCCTTCTTGACTCACTTTCTTACTTCTATCAATTTATCTCCCTGGCTGTCTCTCTAAATATACCGGAAGCCTGTATTTCTTTCACTTCATATTGCAGTTCCTGTTTTCTATTATACTAACGCACTTTTAATTTCTCTTTAAACTGGCTAACATTTCTCTAACTACTAAATCATTGTTCATATAACTTGTATCTATTCTTAACTGATGTTTTCATATTATGCCTAATTTAGTGTAATTATTTAAATTGTAGTTGCTTTTTGTAACGTTTCTAAAGATTGTAAAATTATTATTATTAAAATGATTTGTAATACTTTGGGGCTTTTTTCCCCAGGCCTCCTCTGAAAATGGGCTTTTACCCAGTCAGAATTTCCCGGTAATCAAGTACCAATAAAGAAATAAAATAATCTTTTTTAGCAAATAGTATTTCTTCCTGTACTTGCAATCAAGCTACCTGGAAGACACATGCCGAAAGAATGTTCATGAGCAAGTTATGTTTTGGTTTCAGTGCTAAGTTTACCAAATTATGTTATTACTAAAAGAAAATTCTAACCAAGCTAGAATTTCCACTGTGTGATCCCTCAAACCTCTTGTGCTGCATTAAAACCCTGGGTCTCTTGTGCTCTGGCCATAAATGTACAAATGATGCCACAAAATATACTCCTGTCAGGTATTGAACCCAGGACCCTCTGAACTACAGTTCAGTGCACTACACCACTAGGCCAACTCAGCTCTCTTGTATTAGAGGCACATGGGATATATGCAAATGACACTTAAGAACAGCAGGTGTTTCAGCTATATGGGAATTCTGAATGCCCATGACTTTTTTAAGTCATTTAATGGACAAACTCAGGCCAATATAGCCAAACCCCACTGGTTGTAGACAGGCATGTTTCAGCCTTGTTATAACCTCATCAGCACAGCACAAGTGGACTGTGCAACTAAGAATTAGAAACACAGGGCTGTTATACCCAGCTGATGTCCATTACCATTAGGGTGTCCACAAAATATCCCAACTAACAAACTAATACAATGAGAAAAAAGTCACACAGAAAATACAATCAATAAAAACTAAGAGAAAATTTTAGCCAAGCTTGAATTTTCACTGTGTGATCCATCAAACCTTTTGTATTAGAAGCACATGGGATATATGCAAACGACCCTTTAGAGCATCAGGTGTTTCAGTTATGTGGTAATTCTGAATACCTATGACTTTTTTTTCCTTTTACGTCATTTAATGGATACATTCAGGCCAATAAAGCAAACCCTACTAGCTGTGGACATGCACATTTCAGCCTTGTTATGATCTCATCAGCACAGTACAAGTGGACTGTTTGACTAGGAATTAGAAACACATGGCTGTTATAGCCAGCTGATGTCCATTACCATTAGGGTGTCTGCAGAATATCTCAACTAACAAACTAAAACAATGAGTAAAAAGGTCACACAGAAAAAAAACAATCAACAAAATAATAAAAGAAAGTTCTAGCCAAGCTAGAATTTCCACTGTATGATTCCTCCACCCTCTTGTAATAGCAGTACATGGTCCATATGCAAATGACCCTTAAGAACATCAGGTGTTTCAGCTATATGGCTTTTCTGAATGCCCTGACTTTTTTTCTTTTAAGTCATTTAATGAACAAATTCAGGCCAATAAAGTCAAACTCCACTAGCTGTGGACAAGCATGTTTCAACCTTGTTATGGCCTCATCAGTACAGCTCAAGAGGACTGCTTGACTAAGAATTAGAAACACAGGGGTGTTATACTCAGCTGTTTTCCATTACCGTTAGGCTATCTGAAAAATATCCCAACTAACAAACTATAACAATAAGTAAAAACACACAAATAAATTAATCAGTAAGAACTAAAAGAAAATTCTAGCCAAGCTAGAATTTCCAGTGTGTGATTCCTCAAACCTCTTGTATAAGAGGCACATGGGATATAAGGAAATGACCCTTAATAGCATCAAGTGTTTCAGCTATATGGCGATTCTGAATGCCCATGACTTTTTCTTTTTTTAAGTCATTTAATGGACAAATTCAGGCCAATAAAAGCAAACCCCACTAGCTGTGGCCATGTATTTTTCAGCATTGTTATGGCCTCATCAGCACAGCACAAGTAGACCGTGTAACTAATAATTAGAAACACAGGGCTGTTATACCCAGCTGATGTCCATCATCATTAGGGTGTCTGCAAAATATGTGAACTGACAAAGTAAAACAATGAGTAAAAAGGTGGGTGGTTGCCCTCGAGGAGGTAGGTGTATGGAATCGGACTCTGTATAAATAAAACAATGAGTAAAAAGGTGGGTGGTTGCCCTCAAGGAGGTAGGTGTATGGAATCGGACTCTGTATAAGTAAAACAATGAGTAAAAAGGTGGGTGGTTGCCCTCAAGGAGGTAGGTGTATGGAATCGGACTCTGTATAAGAGTCTGTGTATATGTGAGTGTTTCTAGGAATGTGAACAAGTATTTTTGTCCTAGATTTTGAGTTTCTATATGACCTTTTATGAATATTAAAACGCTGCCACCTAACCCACTGCAAGAAGTGGTAGGACTCTCCAACCTAACCCACTACAAGGAGTGATAGGGCTCTCCTACCATGTAATGCAGTTTATTTGAAACTTTCTATGGTCACTTGCATGTCTGGTTATTGTGCTCAGATATTAAAATGTTCGCTTTTCTTTATTTTATGACTTCTTTAGGTAAAGTGAAGCTTTATGGGTGATTTTTTTGAAACATCTGCACAGTGAAATTTAGACTTTGTGTTGAAATGTAATTTTACCATTTTTAGGGAATAACAAAATTGATAAAGTTTGTAACAAATAATATTTGTTTTAAAGAAAGTATGTGTGTTATATTTTATCTGTTTCTGACCTCCTGTAAGAAAAAGGAAAGTATGGTTCTAAATGGCAATTTATTTGGTTAGGTGGATATAAAATAGACATAAAGGAAAAATAAATAGCATATAATTAAGGTGTTGGGTACCCCTCATAATAGGAGAAACTAATTAGCAGAGTAGCTTAAGGTTCAGTTCTAGGACCTTTCCTTTGGACATATTTTGTGACCTCCTTACCATAAAACCAGGCCTACAGCTAACCAAGTTTGCCAATGACTGAAAGCTAAGTTTTATCACCCCACTGACCTACAGATATAAAGTCTCTACTTCTGACAAACTAATCCTGTACAGAAAAATGGCTTAGACTGAATGAAGAAAAGTGCAGTGTTATTACACTTGGTAACTGTCCTTCATCTACAACTTACAATATAACTAGCACACCATTTCAAAAAGACATGATAGTCAGGGACCCCAGCAATCACTCTTTTAACACAATATTGTGGTCTGGAAATACTTCTAATTAAAGACATCTCTTCCAGAAAAATAAATGGTATTATCACTTTGTACTGATTCCTTATTAGACCAGCTAATTATAGGGCACAGTGTCCCTTTTGGTATATGTCTAGCTCGAAGTACTGTGCAACCAAAAAAGTCACTTTTTAACTAAAAAGAGTATTAGTCAAATAACCCTTAGCCACCAAGTGCAGATTGAAGCCCTCATGCTATATTCTGTCTCATAACCTCCTACAAAAACATCTACATTATACGTTTTGTGCTACCAGAGACCCCATCCTAGTGTCTTGTACCTCCATAAGACAAATACCTCCTTCCTCGAACAATAAAACAAAGAACTTAAACTTCACTGACACACAAAACAGAAAATGTATTACCAAACACTTTCCTTACCTATAGAACAACTGGTTTTACATGTTAAAGTGACACCCTCACATCTTTCAAAAAGACTGAATATGAGTGGATGGGTCTCTGCAAATTCATCCTTAGCTTGATATGATTCACCCTTCCGATAGCTGGTGGTAAAGTTTCAGGCCGGATTCTAGAAAACAAAAATGGTCTGTTATCATACTTGTCTTGTAACTCCTGTGATCATAAAATTACATCCAAAATGTAATTCTTTTCCAATGAGCTACCACAAGGTTTATTCCTTACTGGCTAGTGAAGACACGTTTACTCTGTGGGGTTCTGGTTCTGGTTACAGTATAATACACTGTGCCACTCATAACCTCTGACTCCTCTATAAATTGCCACACAAACATCAAGTGGCAGTGAGGAAAATTTTCAAGTTTATAGAGCATGACTCCTAGTAGGAAGCATTATTGCTCTGCCTTGATTACAATCAGATTACTCCCTGAGTCTTAAAGTGATAATATTGGTAACCATTTGAAATACCAGGATCCACTAGAGTGAATCGCAAAACACAGAGACTGGATTTCCAAAAACTGAATCTACATATATTAATTCTGAAATGGCCATTTCCTGGAATATTCTCTTTCCTCCATGGTACGGTGATCTTAGAGTTAGTATGTGTATGTTTGAGTGTGTAGGATGCTAGGGCCCCCAGATTGAGGGTGAAGATGGAGCTTGCCTCCCTGCAATAAAGAGGTTTTAAGGAGAAGAGCAAGTTTGCTCTTCTAGAGGTTCGATCCTTTCTTTTACCCGAGTGTCAGCACCTAGTATTTGGAGTGCTAAAATTTCAATTTGGAGATGATAAAATCATTTTTTTTTTTTTTGAAACACTGTATTTCCTTTGAGATTTGTTTTAAAACTAAAAGTGGTACCATGCTTATTACAGTCATTTGGCATCAATTCCCTCAGCAAAATTAATTTTCAGTACTCATTGGAATGCTTTGCTAGGGTTTTCTGGCTTTCCGCTAGAAATGTGTGTCACCCTTGCACTAAGAATCACATTTTCCCCATCATTTAGTCTTATCAAAACAAGACTCACCATGCAAGATAAGCTATGTGCAGAGATCAATTATTGCATATCCATTTCTAGTACCAAGTATGGTTACACTGGTACTGCATGAATTCTAATAATTTACTTATTTTTGTATATCATCTGCATTGTATTAATGTTTGCACCATTTTAATGTGTTGTACCATTGTTGCAATTTAATAGGTCAAAGGTGGAAAAAAGCCATTTCGTCTAGTTTAATTAGTATTAAGTTAGTAAACTGAAATGTCCTAGAGTCCTTCCGCATTGTGATGGCTTGTTATGGTGGTGTGGCCAATTATGTTGGGAGAAGGCTTTACTGCTTGCTCTTTGGTAGGGGGAATGGAGGATAGTAAAAAGATTACATGTTGCCACTGTACAGTTTATGCTTACTGACAGAGCATTCTGGGACTTACTATCTCCTAACAAACAGAAACTATTAAGACAGCTTATACAGAATTTTGTTTTTTTTTGTTCATTTGACAGGAGTGATGGACAGTACAGGAAAGTGCAGGCAAGTCAAAGCAAAAACTTCTCATAAAAGATTTTGCTGATTAGTGTTTATTTATTTATGTACCCAAGTAGTTTATAGTGCTTATTTTTCTCAACGCAGTATGTCAGTTGCCTGTTTTAGCTAAATGAACAGTAGAGAATATAATGCAGATGAACTGTGCTGATGTTTGCAGACTTACACATCAGTATTTTCTTATTTCCACTAAACATGCTGTTTCTTATTTTTTATTGATTGTTTAAAGTTGTTTACAGCCAACAGCAAGCATATTTTTTTCTTTTATTTAAGTATTACCTGGTTAAATTAACTGGCCATTTTCAGGCATATAACAGATCACAGAGGCAACAATAAAAAGAATACATAACATACAGGAAGTTTAGAACAGTCAATCAGTGTGTTTTAGGAACAAGGAGAAAACATATGTAGAAAAACAGTCCCAAAGGCACACCAGTGGCTAATAATCCAGGATTCCAATGTAAAAAAAGAGAGACCTTTATTGTAGCAGAACTTCTCAAAACAGTAAGCGCTTTTACGTTGTATAAACGCTTCTTCAGACTTCAACATAATACAATGAATTTCATGTCTTTAAATACTAAGGTCACTGAAAACTTAATTAATCAATTAATTAAACAGTATTTTAAACTATTAAAGTGCCAGTGCTCAGTAAATAGGTCAATAACAAAAACATAAAATACATGGTAAATTATGCATATATATTCTATTTTTTAAAAACTGCCTTGAAAAACTAGCATAAAAAATTTTTATAATATATTCAAGAACTTAATGCTTAAAAGCCTTAGCTGCTAAAAATGGTTTCAAAGTAATCTTTTCATTTAGGCCATATTTATGTGCCTGCAGTCTAAGGATCCATCTGTTCTCAACCTCCTCTGTGCGATTCTTGATGTTCCCTAACCTACTATTACTTTTAACCAATTCTAAAACTTTGAACTTGAAATGACGTAGAGACCCCTTCTCCATGACATGACGTGCTAATGCATTGGTCATATCTTCCTTGTTAACTGCATATGCATGTTCACTTATGCGTTCACGCAATGTGCGGTTTGTTTTGCCTACATAGTATTTCTGACAAAGTTGACATTGAGCCAAATAGACTAAGTTCTTAGATCTACAGTCAGCATAGCAACTAAAAGTATAGATTCTTCCAGTGTGTGGATGAATGAACGCGTTTTCTTCTGTTATGAATCTACATTGGTTACAAGTTCTACAGGGAAAAGTGCCTGCTCTCTGTGATTTTAAATATTCTATATCTGTTTTTTCATAACATAAAAGCCTCTTTAGGGACTTCATGTTCTTGTAGGCTATGTCTGGTGCCTCTTCAACCAGGGTCTTAATTCTCTCATCCATAACTAAGATTTTCCAATTGTTCTCTATGATATTTTTAATCTGACCATTTCTATTGGTAAATGGTATAATGAGTCTGTTTTTTGCAAGGGGTGGCTTCTTTCTGTCTATATTATTAGTCTCTGACTTTTTGTAATAAAATGGTCGACCCCTGTCAAATCTTATTTTGTCACTCATGGCTATGGTATCATGTACAGCTTCCTTATTGTATCCTCTTTGTATAAAGTTCCTTTCTAGGGTTTCTTTCTGTCTTGCAAAAGCTAACTCATTAATAGTCAGTTTGGATGCCCTTAATGTTTGATTCATCACTATATTTGAATAGATATGTCTAGGGTGCATGCTGTTGCGATGAAGCAAATTATTCCTCCAACATGCCTTCCTGAACATTTCCGTATTAATGACATTTGGTCCCTTAGTTAACTGGAAGTCAAGAAATTGTATTATATCACGTGAATGAGTACTTTGAAACTCAAGGAAATCAGTGGTCCCATTCAAATAGCAGGTAAATTCAACTAAATCTTGTTCTGTCCCTCTCCATATCAAAAAAATGTCGTCCACAAAACGACTATAGTGTATTATGTGCTGATTGAATAATGTATTGTTCAGCACATAGGCATCCTCCCAATATGCCAACACTATACAATATTTTGACATAACCAAAACTGGTGTCCAAATTTAACTTCCGCCATTTTGATAGTAAACGGGGGTTAGAGTTCCCAAAGGTAGGCATCTTAAGAACTCTTAGCCCCCTCGGTACTAGTCGGAAGCTCAAACAAGCTTCCATGTGCGATTTCTGCCATTGGATATTCTTCAGCTTATGTAGCTTGTTCTCTAAGCATTGTGTAATTAAAATTATATCCATATCATGTTTATGATTGGTGTTTGCTGTATCAATAGTGCTTAAATCCTTTGCTGTTAACTTCAATAGTGGATTTACACTCATCTCAACAAGACTCTTGAGAATGAATGCCTTATCCACTAGTAATACATTTGAATTTGAATTTTTACTCATCTCAACAGCCATGTCCCAGCAAGAGGTAAACAGTCAGCAAGTAAAAACAAATCAGTGGTCCCATTCAAATAGCAGGTAAATTCAACTAAATCTTGTTCTGTCCCTCTCCATATCAAAAAAACGTCGTCCACAAAACGACTATAGTGTATTATGTGCTGATTGAATATTGTATTGTTCAGCACATAGGCATCCTCCCAATATGCCAACACTAGTTTTCAGTGACTTTAGTATTTAAAGACATGAAATTCATTGTATTATGTTGAAGTCTGAAGAAGCGTTTATACAACGTGAAAGCGCTTACTGTTTTGAGAAGTTCTGCTACAATAAAGGTCTCTCTTTTTTTACATTGGAATCCTGGATTATTAGCCACTGGTGTGCCTTTGGGACTGTTTTGCTTTTTTCGCTTTACAAAGGCACTTTATCCTGCTGAGGTGTTTGTTTTGTTTTTACTAGAAAACATATATAGTTCACAAAGACAGTGATTGAAAGTTACAAATATGTCAATGCATAATTTATAGTTTCTATATGATTACTTGTATTGTGGTGTTCATTTTCCCCACAGGTGCAGTATCAAATTCCCTCTAGATGAAGAAATGGAATGATAACGCTTGAAATGTCGAACGACATATAGTTGAGACCATATGATCGACATTTCAAGTGTTCGCAGATTGACTTTAATGGTGCTATACGGTGCAGAATGGGACAATTTCCCTTTTCTGCACTGAAGTGCAGTCTCAGAGTTGATATATTTAAGTGGTGTGGGGGTGCAGGGGGCTTACTCCCCTGTTCACACTGTTAAGTTATGTTTTTCTTTTCTTTCTTTTTTTTTTTTTTTTTTTTTTTTTTTATGGTATATTCGAACATTCAAATGTTGACCATATGGTCTCAATCATATGGTATTCGACATTTTGAATGTTTGAATATTTAACATAGACCGATTTTGTTCAGTGTTGTTTTGATAAATCTTTTTTAATGTTTGCTGTTTATTTTTATTGCTCTACAATAACTGATACAGCGAGTTACACCATGTGTAACTAAATATACACTATTTTCAGTATGACTAAATCAAATTACTTTGTACGTTTGCTATTTGTTTATTTTCGGTTTGAAACTGCTGCTGCTAATGACGGTGGTGATTTTGATAATGATTGCACTTAAGTGGATATTCAACAGCATACAGCTCTTGAATTTTCATAAAATACTGCTGTGTTGTATCACTTTTTAATTATCCATTCAAGCACCTTAAGAATAGCGTCATAATTTCAGCCCTGTGGCTTAACTGCAGCAGTTGTAGATACATACTGTGTAACTGCCACCCTTCCATTGGCTAATGCTTAAACATCTCATCCATAAATAGAAAATGTATGAATATGGCATACTAAATACTATAGCAATACATTTTGCAATACATTTTGCAAAACCAGTACTCATGAGCAAGCATTATTCTCAAAAATATTATGCAGAAATGTTGGTAAACACACCAACCCAAACATTAACTGTTCCATAGGCAGAAAACAGTAAACATAACAGATGTTTTGTTTTTCTCTTCACAAAATTATGCCTCTAGAAATCACCATACATGGGAATCAAGTGTCCTTAAATGTCAGTATTTAGAAATAAGAAGAAACAAATTTCAGAAATGAACCTTGTCCTTTAAATTTTAGTAAGAAGTGAGTTCATGATGACCTAAACAAACATACCATTTGCCAGGAACAAACTGTGAAGTGCCACTTTTCTGCCAGGATCCAAAATTAAAAAAAATATTAGAAGATGTTCACTTAGGTTAAATAGTAAGCAGAAGTATTGTGCAGGGTATAGTGGGGTCATTGTTTGTGTTGGGAAAAGCAATTAAAGGAATTTTTCTATGGGGTACTCAATAGGACATTATGTGTTTTTTTCAATAGTCTTGATAGTTTTGTGATAAACAAATTTAGTAAGTAAATTGCTACTCCCATTTCCTGAGGCATTAAAACACAAAGATAACATCATTAACACTTAAAGACAAGAAACAAGGTTGGTACATTTAAAACATGCCCGTGCTTGCAAGATATTCACATCTGCACAGTATGATTGGTTATTTTTGTGCTAGCTATGGACTTTGTAACAATATGTCATATGAGTGCGTTCAGTATATTATACTAACTAAATCCAATTTATGAGCTATCCAGTGGTATATATGCTGGATAAATAATACAACAGAATAAATAGGAGTTATTCTGTTTTACTCAACCAAAGTAATGCATCACATAACACGAGGCTGAGTACTAAGTTTTGAAAATGTAAAACATGAGTGTGCAAATTCAGGTTGGCAATATCCTTACTTTTCAGTATAAAAATACAAAGCCCTTAGGTTTAGAATGAAAAAGAAATAATTGCAAAACTGAAGTCCAATTACATAAAATGAATAACATTAAAAGTAACTACAAATCATAGAGGATGATAAGCAGTACATCAGGATCCATACTAATCTCCAAACCTCCATCTATCTATCCATCCATCAACCCCTTTTTCCACAAAGGGTTGGGGTGTCACTTCAACAGTAATAATAATCTAGAGCCAAGGTTCAGATAATCATGTGGCTAGCCCTGCTGAGGTTGTTCTTCCATACCACACACTTCATGCCCACTCCCACTTATGGCATTTTTAGAGTGTCCAATCCATCTGCTACATGTCTTTGGAATGTGGGAAGAAACCAGAGTACCCAGAGGAAACTCACACAGAGAGAGGACATACAGACTCCACAAAGAAGACACCCCAGCTGAGGATCAAACTGGGGAACCTCTTGACATCAGGTGACAATTCTTTTCACTGTGCCACTGTGACACCTGATCCATAGTTAGTTAATGTTTTATAAGTCCCTGCACTCCAGACTGGTTATAAACTAAGTGGTATGGATTCCATTTCAAAGAGTTTAACAAAAAACTGAAAGGAATGTGTTTGAAGAGCCTGTCCCACTATATCTCCCCTTCAAGACTCTCTCTCTCTCTCTCTCTATATATATATATATATATATATATATATATATATATATATATATGGGTCTACTTCATTTGCCCTAAAGCTCATTTGCCCGACACCATTTGACTGAAAGCTCATTTGCCCGACAAGCAGTATTAGCAAGAAAATGGAATATGCCCCCCTCCCCACTGTAGTGCGACCCTGGAGTTAGAATATATAGGTGGGGGGGGGGGCACAGCCCCCCACAACGGGGGGTGTGGGGGGTGAAGCCCCCCCACTTACTTATCTATTACTAAGCAATATTACATGAAAAGGTAACAATATCATATGAAATGAAGTGGGGGCTTCGCCCCCCACACCCCCCCACCTATATATTCTAACTCCAGGGTCGCACTACAGTGGGGAGGGGGGAATATTCCATTTTCTTGCTAATACTGATTGTCGGGCAAATGAGCTGTCGGGCAAATGAGCTTTCAGTCATTTGGTCTGGGAAAAATGTTTGTCGGGCAAATGAGCTTTAGGGCAAATGAAGTAGACCCATATATATATATATATATATATATATATATATATATATATATATATATGTATATACTAAAGTCAAGGTTGCAAAACCTTAAGAGTAAGAAGATAACTTCCTTGTCCCATGCAATCTTTTATGGGATAAAAGGATGAAACCACGAATCCAACAAACAAATAACGAGAACAAAAACTGCTAAAGTGCGGACTGCACACAATAAGAGAATGCTGATAAAAGCACAACTTTAATGTTGCGAACCAAAGTACAAATAGTGATAAAATCCAAATAATAGTGAGCGCTTTCGGCAAGTTAAAATAACTCGCCTTCATCAGACCTAACTTGATGAAACTTTTATTATTATCTATGTGACCTGAGATTGCCAAGTGTCTCTGGCCTTGGAATAACTGGGGTGGAGGAGGGTTTCAATGAGTGGCTTACACCAGCTCACCCATCTCATGGAGAGTGAGAGGTGGTTTCTGAATGGGCAGTTACTTCACAGCACACATAAGCTTGGCCATTGACTACATAAAGTGATCTCGGCCTTCAAAATATCAGTGATGATAGCCTTCATAGCATGTCAATTCTATGTGTTTAAAGGGATGGCACAGAGGCTGTAGGTTATGATGCATATGACTAGTTAAGAAGTAAAAGGATTTCATTTCAGATTTATCAATTCATATAAGAGGATTATGGAGTAGTTTTACCTTCTGTAAAATTAGGAGCCATTTTGGTTTAATAGCACTTGACAGTAGAGCTCTGTTGCATTAGTAGGACTCTACACATTTTATTTGAGGCTATTTATAGAGTTAGTAGGTTCTTTTTAGAGGCAGAAGAAATTAAATGTAGATCCTTACTTCAGGGCAGTTAAATTCTGTCCTGTAGCACTGATGGCCCTGATCTGGTGAGTAAAGCCAAACACTCAGGTCTCTGAGACAGTCAATCCCTTTCTAAACAGCTAGTGGAAACATGGCCATTGAAGAGTGGCACAAACTCCTTGAATAGTGGAACAAACTCCTTCATAGCCCTCTGAGAATAGTCAATGCTTGTCAAGTTTCGCTTTAGTGCAGATAGGGCTCCCTGAATCTGAAAAAATAAGCACTCAACAACTATGAAATGAAGGGTTGATATTTAACAGACACGTCAAAAAGTATATCGAAAAACAACTTCCCTTCCCCCAAAGGTCAGTAACCTATGACCTAACTAACTATATGTGCAAGAAATATGATTGAGTGATTAGGATTTGACAATTTGGAACTTAATCATACTTTCATTAGCAAACTTCATGGATTCCATTTTGACTACTGTGTCACACCATAGTTTATATGGTTGTCAACATGATATTTAAATATATGCTGTGGCACTCTAGGAATATTTATTCTAGACATATTTGTCTGCACTATAAACTACGTAAGAGGTAGGCTATTCAGATTTGAACATAAGGATGGGCAAATTTAAACGACTCATTGATCAGGCAATGATTGTTGTGATTATTTCTTTTAGAAAGAAATATTAAAGCAAATAGGTAAGGTCAGAGTAAACAAGGAGAAAGGGACAGACCAAAAGTCACATTCAGGAAAATTTATCAGCTTCTATGTAGCATCAGCATTGCTATATGTAAGTGTTCCTACAAATATTAGAATTATCCCTCATGCTTTACTTTTTACTATTTACAACAAGTTTCATAGAAATATGTCCAGCAGATTCATTACATCCACGTAGATACACACATACCTCTCAAACTCTTAACACAAGACATCTGGACAAAGTCTAAAATAATATGGAGACAACGACCCAAAAATAGACATACTTTTCAAATATTGCTCTTATAAATATATAAAGTTGCTAGAATAACAGGATTTGTGTTAGAAGACATTTTCTGAAAGATATGAAGTTGGATACTCAAATGTATGCCATTATTTAGTGTATTCAATTTTCAGTGATTGGCTAGAAAAACACAAATTCTAAAAGAAAAGACTAAAAATATAAGGCAAAAATCTGAACATTTCTGGAAAAATCTGGATGGTTGAGAGGTGGTATGATGTCTGAGGAAGGCACACATTAGTGCTGTCATCGCTGGCTAGCCATATAATCCACATTACTGATTTTAGCCAAGGAGTTGCTGTTACAGCAGTTAGAGTTTTAGTGGTATCTAGAGAAGATCAAACTTAACGGGTCCTAAACGTAAATGTTAACAGTCTTGGATTTCTCTGTTACTTCACTTCCTTTACCTAGAAAAGTTGCAATATGGGACGTCCATCAAATATATGTGATCTAGACCCCACTGTGTCATTAGGCAGTTACAGATTTTTCTGGATGCAGTTGATTTAGCAGTAATAAGGACTTAAAGAAACATGTCAGATGTTAGGATTCATTAAAGTATATAGCCAAATAATTGGTTTTGTTATTGTACACTATAAATCCTATAGCACTGAAGAAAGATTGACACATCTGCCATGTTTTGCCAAGACTTACAGGGGGTTTTAGATGGTAGATAAGTACCTCATTCCTAATTTTACTCCCCATACTCCAAGGGCCGTTTTGTCCTAGAAGGTGGTATACTTGTGCACTGTATAAAAACATAATTCTATCAGTTGCCCATTAGCAGGATTGCTATTGGTGCACCAACATAAAGCTATTCTAAAAGAAACTTCATATCTTTGTTTTGCAATGGAATGCTTTATTGCTAATACTGATGTCTCTATTGATAATGTAATTATTAAAAGGCATTGGAGTAACACCTTTCTTTTCTTCCTGCAATATGAATTTTGTATTGGATATCTCTGTCTAGTATTACATGTGTATGATTCTGATTAAAACTTGAAATGCTGTTATAAAATTTGCAGGGGAACCCAAGACTTGAAATAAGTCCATTTCATGCAGTCAAACATTTTTTGTTGTTACTGCTTAGAGCAAGTATTTGAATTTTCCTTATACACCAAAAATAGCAATAATACATGCCTGATAATGTCCTTTATTCAGAACCCATTGATAAGGCATCTTAATTTCAATGAATCAAGCAAGGTATTCTTTGCATCAACTTGTACTCTGGTTAACATCTGTGCTAATTGTTATGTTAACAGTTGTTCCTTTCAGGGTTTTAGTATCAGAACATGTATGACTCACTTCAGAATGTTAAAGTAGGATGCATCCAAGGGGTTGAAATCTCATTCTTGGGGAACTAAATGTAAAAGGTCCTGTTTCTGGTATCTGTATAGGTCCCCTAGTAGGAAATGATGTCTGACTAGTTTGCCTTTTGTGTGACTCTTTAGATCTGTCTTAATATCTTGCTTATTGAGGAAGGTTCAGTGCCTCTCTTCTTGTTCCTGCTTTTATTCTGGTTTGTTCTCTCCTTCATGGAACTACTCCAATATAAGTTTGAGCCAAATCCAATTTAACCTCTTTAAAATGCTCTTTTCTGGTCCATAGAAGAGATAATATTCATAGTTCATCCTCAGCTGACTTGAACCTAGAATTTAAAGAACTTTCTTTGTTCGTGACCAAAAAGTGCACATATAGTAGCTAAACAAAAATAAACCACAGAATTATATTATCAATACACATTCATCAAGATATAAGCCTGAATGTCTTGCATAGATGAGAAAACGACAGACGTGAGTCAGTTATTACAGACTGATCGCTTTATTTTGTTTCCAGTAATACACTGAAATTGATGCCACTGTCCACAAATCTGAACATCATAAGATACACCAAGGATACACCAAGAGTAGTTACATATTTTACCTGGAACTACTCATCTCTTTTCATTGAGAGTAGAATATATTCCACCTGATATGATTTAAGAATTATCTACTATCACTAACTGAATAATTAAAGTCTGCCTTATTAACTAGAGCATATTTCTGGAGCACTAATTACATGTCTAATTTCTTTATGTCAGTTGTTTATTTATGGATAATTACATAAGATCATCATCAGAAAGAAAAGTCCTTTATCTGCTTTGGACAAAAGAGCTCAACAAACTATTTGACTAAAACAACATATTTTTTTGTTTGAAAATACTGGTAGAATGATGGGTTACTTATGTTTTTTATTTTGTTTACAAAATAAATTAGAATATAGTGAAGGACAACTGATAACATCTGCATATTTTAACTATTTTACGCTAATTTGATCAAATTGTTTAGAAAACTTCATTTATATTTCCTCTAGATGAAGGTTTAACTGGATTGCAAAAAATACTCCTAATGTGTCCGGATTTGAACACCGCATACCCCATACCCTATTACTTAAATATTTTTATTTCAGAGAGACACAACTGGGGAGTAAAGAATAAAATCACACACGCACACACACACACACACACACACACATACACACACACACACACACACACACACACACACACAGTGTTCTGGCTGGAAGCAAAGAGAAGTACTGCTCAAATTCAGAATTAGTACATTTAAATTGTCTAAATATCTTGAACCAGTTAACACACAACAAAAAGTGGGCAATTATTTAAGTACTGTTTGGTATGAACTTACTATATTATTAAGAAAGCTCCAGGATGACTTGTATAAAAAGTTTCCAAATCTGAAGTTTGCCCTTTTATACAGATAATCACAAAATGCTGAGATTTTAAGAAACCAAAATACATGATACAGCTCCTACTAAAATTCTACGGTGCAGTTTGCTTGTTTAGCTGTTAGGAAAGGAAAAGTTAAACTTTTCTACTTTTTGTACAAACATAATTCTATGATTTATTTATTTATTTATTGCATTTCTTTACCAGGAAAGTCCACTGGGCCGTAACAGTGCCCATTTTCAGTGGAGGACTGGCGATAAAATCTCCACAATGGTACATGCATACAGATTGATAAAGCACAAGCAGCAATACAAAAGTTCCACAGAGATGCATGCATACAGTTTTATGCATCATAACTAACAGTGCAATATATACCCGCAGTAGTGGTGCTGTGGTAGCGTTGTCGCCTCACAGCAAGACGTTGTCGCATTAGATTCTCAGCTACAGCGTCTTCTGTGTGGAGGCATGCATGAATGGGTGTGCCTTCGTTGAAGGTTGTGCGTCAGGGCTGGTAATATAGTTTGTTAGACTAAAAACAGATACAACAATAATAACAGATTAACCTGCCAAGGAATTTAGGTAAGCACAGAAGAGGGAAAGTATCTGAGTAAATCTAGCTTAGAAGCTGTGCTAAAATATAAATTGACAGTATTTATGAGAAATGAAGTAGGGTTAACTATTTAACTATTCTCTTCCTATTAAAACACATTTTTGACTTCAATTTATTTGTCTAATAAGCAGACCTTCTAATCCAAATTGATAATCACTGGACCTGCTAATTAAGTTGACCACATTTGCCTGGTTGCTACTGAGAATGCCCCATACAGTTGTTCCTATAAATGCATTTGTAGCCATAGCCTAAGTAATGAATTAATCACAATAATTAAAGAAAACCAATAACCTTTCAATTTAATTAATCACACTAATTAAAGAACACCAATAGCCTTTTAGTTAAATAGGAAATTACCAGTTTTTGTATTCATGTGAAAGTATAAAACATATTATTTCCCATATATAGAAATACACACACGCACACATTCATACATATATATATATATATATATATATATATATGGATAGGTGTTCTTATTAAGCTGATACAAAACATGGATTCCAAGATTTATCTCTAGAGCTTAACTCTGGAAGTGAATTTCTTGATATTTATGTCTGAAACACATAATACAGAGGATTATGATCGGGTTTACAATCATGACTTGCTTTATTATGTGTTCAAGACATGGATGCCAATAAATTCAGCTTGAGGTGACTCTTGGCATCAATGTCAATCACAAATAATGGGTTGCATATAAAACATTTAAATATAATTATAGGAAAGGTGAGGACAGTTTTTTTTAAATATTGCTGTAATTTACTTAAAGTTACTTACATCCCGAAAGAACAAAAATACAAGTCAAGATATTCAGGGACAGTTGAGAGCAAAGGAATACTCATTGCATGAGACCTGAGTGTGACAAAACTTAGGGTTCATAAAGTGATGTTACAGTCAGGTCTCTTGCTACAGGAGCACTTAAATGGTATCTCTTTTTTCTGATTTTTGAACATAATCAGGGTGCTCCATGTACTGCATTAAAGTTGTGTAATGCTGTTTTTAAGTGGCTAGCTATAACCATAATGTGATGCAGCAAAGAATATCGGTCTGCTTTGGCAGACTTCATTGCCTTTGAAGCCTGTCCAGGAAAAGGAGAGTGGTGACTAATTGTGGACAGATATATAGTCACACAAATTGTGGTATGTTGATGTCAGTTTAGGGAAAGTAGGAGGATGGGTCTCTCTAAGGGTTAGGAGTGCCAAGATTATTCTCTTTGGTGCTGCTGTTTTGTCAGTTGACATCTTGCAAGCATACGGCTGATTGTAACCCCCGATCACTGTGTAGGGTCCAGGTAAGTCTGTATGTTTTTTTTTTTTTGTTCAGGTAAGTGATAGTGGAAAGGCAGTAAAGCTGGGTCAGGATGGAAAGCATGTGTACTGATGTTGCTATGGAGTTTGGATGAGGAGGTACAGAGGAGTTACTTAGCCTAAGGTATGGAGCCAGGCCATATGTCCTTAATAAATGCTAGGAGAATGGTTGATTGTGGCAGTGATTATGGCAACATACATGGCACAGTAGTTGTAGGCAGTGGCTTCTTGTTACTTTCTCCTACAATTTTCCAAATCATCATATTATTCAGTGAATAGCTAACTGGTTGTCTGAAAGAACCCTTGTAATTAGAGTAGCAGGTACCACTTCTGAAAGCAAAAAAGTTACCAGTGGTGTACCACAAGGATCGGTTTTGGGCCCTCTACTAATTGGCATATATTTCTCAGATCATCAGGCCAGCACTCCCGGACTATGGTTAAATAAATCTGCTGACTATAAATTGGGTGTTGTTTGATGTTCTAATGACTCACAATCACTCCAACAAGGGTTAGACCATGTTAACAGTAGGTGCAAGGGCAATGGTCTCAGATTAAATGTTAAAAATGTAGCATAATTCATCTGGTAAACAAAATTATTTCACTTACCATATAGGCGATACACCCCTCCAATCAGACACTCTTGTAAGGGTTCTTGGCACTCTTGTTGATAATTCCTTATTTGACTATCACATCTCTACTGTAGTATGGAAAACATTTTATCTGGTCTATCTAGTTTCCAAAGCTGTCTCATATAGATCCAAAGAAGTCCTAATTCCCCTTTACTCGACTCATATCTTGACATGTATTCATCTAAATATATCTGGCAACATGAGAGACTTTACAGATTCATAACTAAAAAGATCATTGGCCTCAAAAATATTAGTCATCATAACAAATTGTCAGCTCTGTCTCTGTAGTCAGTCTCTTTCAGACTCTTCCAAGGGAACCTGTGTCTGTACATCCAGTCCATGGAAGATCCAACCCTGTTTGATTTCAAACTCCTTCACAGAACTGATGCTACCTTGATGGGCAGCCTCAAATTCTCCTCTGGTCTATCTTGCCTTGCCCTCCTTGAGGTTAGATGACAAATTTGAATTGTGTTTTCTGGCTAGGTTTGTAATGGTCTGCAGAGTGATTGCCCAGTACGTACATATAAAGTTATTAACACACCTGAACAATAAAACAAAAAAAAAAAGAGGGTTAATAGAACAGTGAACTATTGTGTGTGGGGGAGCACACACAAAAGTTATTGTCATTGGTTCCTAAAGGAGGTTTAGTAAATTATTTGTGGTGTTTTTCTTCTACCTATTAAGGGTTATTTAATGAAAGTGGTGGATACATCTTCCTCCTAGGGCATGTTTGATGCGTAAGATTTATAAGAAAGAAAAAAAGAAAAGAAAAAGAAGCGGTGATTAACTTAGCAAAGGGCGCTAGCAGCTTGGACATTCATACTCATTGTGCCAGATATGTTGTTGGTTTGCTAGTGCGTGACTGTGAGTGTAATTGGCTTGGCTCTTTATCTCATTTGTAAGGGTTTGGGATGTGGCTGGACCTGCATGAGTGATGTCACCACACAGCTGGAAGGAACCATTATGGGCTGAGGCCAGGGTTGGGAGGAGTTGGCAACAGCCATGGAAGTTAAAAAAAAAAAAAAAATAGAGAACATTTACAAGGTCATCATTAACAAATTCCAGTCTAATGCAGTCCAAGATTGAGACATTTTTTGAATATCTGTACATCTGTGATTTAAGGACATAACTAAGGGTAAGTGGGTCAAGTTCAAGAAAGGTAGATTTAGAGACCATTCTGTTAAACTCAGTGAGCTGGGAGCAATATAGTTTATTTGTGTTTTATTTAATTTTGTTTACAAGGATAGTACACTGATCTCAATGGACCATTTGTTTATAAAGCCCAGGTATTTTATATGGCTTGGCTAAATGGTGCAACATTAAAAAGAGGCGAGAAAATGTAAAGATGAGGAAAGTGGGTGAGGCAACAGTAAGTTGGTGCAAATGGTACAGATGTGGGTAATAATAAGCATAAAAAATGTCGTCTAGGTAATGCTTGCATAGGCTGAGTTCTCTCCACTTCCTTTCTTTTAAAGAGGAAGTTCTTGCCAGTAGGAGCAGGTACAGGTTGGATAGGATATTAGTACTGTGGCAGATTGCTTAGGAATGGAGAACTTGGGATAAGGGGGAAAGAAATGTCAATGAGAAATAGAAAATGCATGTGAGAAAAAACTAAATTTATAACTTTCTGTTAATACAGTAGCAGAGGAGGGAGGCAGGTCAGGAGAGTTCTTGAGTCAGGGACAGGGATGGCGGAGGCCTGGTGCACTCTTGAGTTGTTGGTGTAAGGGCAGGGAATAAAAATAAGACTTGGAAATATATGCTAATTAGTTTTAGTCTGTCAGCACTCATAGAAATGTAAAGGCATAGGGAGTGCACCTTATGTTCCTTCTTATGATTGTATGACAGCAATATTAACATAACCTGTCTTGTCAAAAGTGGATATCAAAAGGTCATGTGAGGGTACCTTAGAGATGGGAGTAGAAGGTTTAAAGAAAGCAGAGGAATATGGAACCAGAAAGGGGCAGGGAAGGAGGGATGGTACAGGGCACGGGGGTGGGGGGGTGTAAAGGAAGGAGTAGTAATGTATTTCAATTTAAGTGTACTGAGGAAAAAGTGATCTTATCAGGTTTGGAACTGCTCAGCACAGTTTCTATTTGTTAAATGATTTGCCATCATGCAGTACAACTACCTTTGAAACACTGAGATGAAAAAGTTTAATTATCTGCTAGTGTCTTCTCCTTAGAGAAATATTGGCCATTGCCGCAGGCTAAACAGTATAGGGACATTAATCGCTAGCTATTAAAATAGACTTATTCAAAATGAAATCTCTTTAACATATCCAGAGCAGAGCATTCACAGACAGGCTGAGACAGTTCATTACTTTTAAAATTGCTCCATCAAATTCATAGCTGTGGAAGAATAAGGCTCATTTTCAAGAACACTTCACTACTTCAGCTTATTTTTCCTGAATAAAAGTAGAAATATAAAAAGTAGCCTTCTTATACACCTTTTGCCAAAGCTTTATAGGCAACGTGCTATAAATGGTAAGATTGTGTTTGGCCCTCTTTTTTTATTTAGGTATTTAAGTTGTTTTGCTGTAAGCTCAGTTATCAAATATCAACTAAAATTGTATTTTTATCAGTAAGTTAAGAAAGAAAGCAACAAAGAAGGAAAAAAACAGATAAATGTTATTTGAACGAGCTAAATTATTCTCTTAATCTGACAATGTACTAAATGCTTTTAATTCTTTCCCGGTCAACAAATGTTAAATAAATAAATACATAAATTCTATTTTGTTGCTTCTAAATTCATATATCAGTATTCTCCGTTATGTAGAATAGGTGGTCTTGCAGGGAAGAGGTTTCTTCTCTTTTTTGAACCACACTATCTATCTGAGATTTACCATTTTTCACAAAATTCTTCCTGCTTTTACGACTGTACTACTTTGCTGCACGTTTTAAGTTCCTGAATTCTCAATACACTGACCAGATTTTATTTGCGTGCAGTCCAGTTCATAAATGTACCCAATGTTGTACTGAGATGGTTACCATTGTCACAATAAGCCCTCGTTCCTGTATGAATCATGTCCTTACAAAGTTGTCCTTGCTGCTGTCCTACCATGAATTTTACTAATGTGGCAAATAACTGCAGAACAATGTCAATAACTATCTGGGATTGCTGCCAGGGCTCTGGTATTGTCCTAGTCAAAGTGTAATGTCTTGCGCATGTTTATAGGTTGATATATTTACTGCCAGAGCAACAACTTTTCTTTCCCTTTGAATCTGGAGATCTTTGCCTTCAGTCTCAAAAGAACTGCATTCCAACAGAATGCCTCTTAAATAATACCTTCAAGTCCACTTAGAAACACTTGGTTTGATTTCTGATTGCTCTCGCCTCAGTAGCAGCAATGCAGAAAACTTTAATCAGCTTAGTGAGGTCTTGTATTTTTGAATACATTTTATGATTCCAGTTCTCAGCTGACTGTAGACATATAGATATATCTATATGATTTTCTATCAAGAACTTACTGGCTGTTCAAACTGCTATTTGGTATTAGTACTTTCCTTCATGTTTTCTGTAATTTTCTTTGTGTGGGTTATTACACTAATAAACTGGTGAGTTTTATTGGCTGTAGTAGCTGGCTTCTGCACAAATCCTATGATGTACTTACTTTACAATATTTTCCTTTTCAGCAGCAGTTAACAAGAAAATAGTCCTCAGTGTGCCTTTTTCTGACAGCACAGATTATTTTCTGAGACACCACCAGTACTGTAATATGGGACTATGAATGATATTTACAGATTTCCACATGAAAAAAAAATCTTTAACAGCAGAAAACATTTTGAGACTACAAAAAAAAAAGAAAAAAAACACATTCACATGCCTCTTTTCTGCCTAGATACAGAGCATTAAGTCCTCAATTATTCCACCTTTTCCAAGCCTGCTGCTCCTAGTGATGATGAATTGTTAATGGGAAGATATTCTTCAACTTTTTACATTTTACTGTACCCCTTATTGACATCTCGGTTTGTGTACATCATGCTTATATCATGAAAAAACAGGCAGTGGATATGGTTAGAAGGCAATCAGTGAGGTGGTGTATAATACACAGAGGCGATTTGTCGATCCCTAATAACCTTTACAATAGAATAAAAGGAAGATGATCCTCACATGCCTGTTATCTTGCAAAGAGTGCTCCTTTTGAAATCAAAACTAATTTGAGTTGATAAGAAACAGCTTGCAGTATTTAATAGCTTTTTAACATCATATACATTTGGAGATAAGCATACCCTATCATTTTTAGACATTACATCAGTAATATCAAAATAAAGCTTCTTATTCCAGCATCCCCCGTCAGAGAAAAATTAGTTTTGTATTTTGGCTGATATAGATATTTTTGTTGGTTGTAGCTTGTGTGCTATTAGCTTGCATTCTAATTCTGGATATAATCCTATCTTTTATAATAAAATTAGAGATTTTTCAAGATATTTTTAACTTGCATGCAAAAATTACAAAATGGAGAGAAAAGAGGATCATAGGAAGTTACTAGGCTACTGGCCATGAGGGCCCTTCAAGGTTAGCCAAAAATGTTATGCCCATGTTTCCAAGGTCAGCACCTGTCCAAAGTCAGCACCTGTATAGTTAACACTAACTTCCCATCTCTGCAATATGCAAGTCCTTTGTCTTTGCCTTAAAAGGTGTTGCATACGCTTGCATTATTTACACCATATTTGATAAAACTGCTAACACATCTTTATCTAGAGAGTTATATTTTTATCTAGAAGGTTTCTTGTTTTCCATCTCATCCATGGGTGTATATTATATTTATTCTCAGCAGCCACATGTGAGAAGATGATGTACTATATATGGAGCAGTTCAGCCTATTATTTTATGAAGGAAAAAAAGTTAATAACCATGTCTTCCAACTAGAATAACTACAATATTGTACTGTTTCATTATAGACTGCCTAAATTGGATAGTACATACCTGCCTGGACCATTCTTCTATTATTGGGTGAACTCAATGAATGTTATAGCACAGTTTACGTATTACAGGCTGAATATTCATCCTGCACGTATGTCAAATCGAATCTTTAACTATTATATGTAGCTGCAGACATAAACATTTTATTCAAACCAAAATGAATAATAATAATTAGAATATTTGCAATAGCCATTAATAGTGGCAACCCTACAGCTCTTGGAGTTTGTCTAAGGAAGTACACAAAAGCCACAAAGGTCTGTGTAGATGGGGTGGTGGAGGGCTAGAGCATGGTTTACCCAGAGGTTACTGGTCAATAGGAACTTCACTAGTTCCAGACCTGCATCTGTTCCTCTAATTCTAAAGCAAAGGTAAGCCACAAGGTTTGTAAGTTTGTTCTTGTCTGCTTTCCACCTGATGGCATAGACATTATTATAGAGTGGTACATTGTGAAATTCTTAAATAGTGCAGGCACCGATGCTAACCCACTGGCGAATCAGAGATCAGTGGAGTCTACCTGTAAAAGAGTCTTCATCATTTAGTGCTAATACAGCTGAATGATAAAGCAAAATTACTGACATCTATGGACTGACCTATTCAAAGGGACAGATCCGATGTGTCCTGTCTTCTTGATTATAGGAGGGAAAGTGTAGCTACATACACAGAATAATGTTAGAAGGTTGCAGCATATGAAACATGCTGTTATTTATTATATTATGCAAAAAGGTATGTTATCTAATTCCCACAGTCAAAGGCTTGTAAAGTACTACTGATATTGGAGAATAGCACAACTGTAACACATTTCAGAAATAGGCAGGCATTTATTATTAGCTAGCCAGGTCTGATCCTGACAGTAAAGCCCTAAATGCAACACGTGCACAGGCTATCCTCTATGATTCCATTCATTGGTAGGATTTATAGCTACCATCCATGCAAAAGAGAATAGATTATTCTTTTTTCTGTGGCATTATTTGACAATATTCACTTACTGAACATGCACATTTATCTAACTTTCAGTATCTTGAAGTAACAGAATCAAAAAACTGTGGGATACCAATCCAAATTGCCTAAGAGGTTATTCTCATCTCTAAGTTAGACAAGCAGCCAGCAATACATTTTTCTGTAATTATTGTGGAAGATTTCACTGTTGCATTATTGACTATGGTCTTTAACATAAAACAAAAGTGAAATGTTCTTTACGAAATGATGAAATACCAAAGAGGCCTGTTATAAAATTAAATAATACACTTCTATTTTTATTTATTTTTATTCCAATTATACTCATTCAGGACTTAACTTTTTTCCACAGCAGTAACATAGTGGAGATGATTTAGATATATGCACTTTCCTTCTCCCAACTGTCCAGAGAGTTATGCAGTATAACCATTTTTTTTTGCTCTGCAGAATTAATAGTTTTGACATATTTGATTAGTTTCTTTTGGGTCCCAAGTCCTGGCATGATATAATACTGCATAGCAGTCTCTGGGTAAGTTGGATGCTCAGACTATGCAACCGTCTGCAAAGTTCTTTTTAAAAGGCAATGGCAAAAAAGGAATGGCTGTTTTTATCCACAAATGGGGAAAAGATTCCTGGCTGTCTGTTGGACTTTATTCTGTAATAAGTCATTGATCACCATACGTGAGCCCAGTGGTTATCTGCAGCATATTTCGTTACATCCAAGGTGGGAATATTACTAAACAAATGCCGGTCAAAACTTAACAGTTAAAAGCTTTAGTGCCTGGTCTGGTGGCATTGAGGGCTACAATGGATCATGTCCAGGGTCAGCCAAGTCTGAATAATGTTTATGGGGTCTGTTAGAAGGCAGAAAGGGTAAGGAATGAATGAGCTTCACAATCTTACCTTTTTCAGGAGACGGGGTGGCACACATTTCCAGGGGCAGGCACATTGTATCACATTCCCCAGTGCAGACAGAGGAAATTTCCACAAGTGCTTGTTAGTGGAGGCAGGCTTATGCTGCCCAAGGAATTGATAAGCAGTGCTAATTTCACTGCATTGTTTGATGTAAGCCTCAGAGACATGTGTATGCGGTTTGTGCTAAGCAAACCAGGTTAACCCAGCTGTCACAAATAGCAGTGGTGCTACTCACGTAGTCTCTTCTGTTACAGAGATTTTGAACCAATACAGAGTGAGTTGGAGATGCCTAACAGGCAGGGGGTAAACAAGAAAATCCAACAAACCACTGAAATTTGCATAGTACTGTAAGTAATACAAACTCAAAGTCACAAAGCCATGCTGTCAAGCAGATCAACCCACCTTACTAAGAAACAGGCAAAAAAAAAAAAAATATATATATACATATATATATATATATATATATATATATATATATATATATATGTGTGTATATATATATATATATATATATATATATATATATATATATATATATATATATATGTGTGTGTTTTGGCATGCTATAATAGTGATAAAAAACAATCAGGGTCCGTTCTGAAGAAGCTCGCATCCGCGAGAGAAAGCGCTCAACTATTAAATCCAATTTGTTTTTATAAATCTGCAGTTCGTTGGTTATTTTGCTGGACTTGTTCTGTGAGACTAAGCAGCTAGCGTTTGGGTATTGCTGCCTTTTATTTTACATTCCTGTGGATCCTTAACGCTTTTCTGGTGCTGACCTATGCAAGGGTCATATGCCTGCCATATTAGGTGTAAATCTCAACATAAGTTTCAGCAACGGGAGCCATCATCACCACAATATAAACTAAGAAAGCAGCAGCTTCACCTGATTTAAAATTAGGAATCATTTTGTAAGTCTACTTGCATAGTTGGTATTAACGTTATAATAAGGGACATTCTTCCCACTATCCTGCTATTCACTGCATTTCGTTTATAAATTAAGTCATTCTTAAACATTGAATATTTACCTTAGCATTGCATAGAATATATCCTGATGACTGAATAAGGAAGCCACAAAAGCACAATATTTGGAGCTTAAGTTACATGCAGCTTAATTTAAGCATTTTTACATAAATTGTTACATCTCTTTTACATGGTTTGACACTGAATGCTAAAACAACTGGTATAAAAATGTAAAGGCTCACTGGAAGGCACAGTTATATTCCTTATCTGTATAAAATTAACTTAACAAATCTTTCAAGAACATCAGCTTAGTTATTCATATACTGGAGTTTAAGCTTTGAGAGGAAAATATTTATAAATGTTATTTTCAAGTATTTATTGATTAAAACACAGTATTCCTCCTGTCCGAGAGTGCAGTGAGGGAGATGAAGGATAGATGTCATTCTGCCTTTGCCACCACAACGGCATCTTTGTAAACTACATTATGAGAAAGTAATGATATCCATTATAGAAAAAAAGAAGGAAATCCAGTATAAACAATATCCAGATTGGACTAGCCTATGCCCTGTTGTAAACGATGCTAGTAGATGGGACTACAAATGCTATGAGGCAATATCACTTCCATGCTCCTTGCCATGAGAGTCAAGAATAGGAGGTGTGTTTGACTGGACATGTATCACAACTGCACATGCTCCATGGCAAGTTAACATTCCGTTTAACTGCAAGAAGAATTAAAGGAATAGCTGGGGACCTAGAAAGGAATATGTCCTGCATAATATGTTCCCGCAACACGAACA
>NC_056747.1:1077930684-1078030684 GCF_019279795.1 Protopterus annectens | reverse complement strand
CTTCCTCCTTGTAGTTTTAAGTCATCTGCAGAGTTTAGTAACTAATTTCTATGCATTACTTTTTGAAGGAAAACAACACCATGAGTTGTGTTAATTTCATATATAACAGGAGTCTTAGGAGCATCCATGACCACTGTAATGATTTCCTAAACACTTGGGATGACCTTCATCTGTGAAATCATTTCATTAAGCCCAGTGACCCAGTTGCCTAAGTCAGCTGATGTAGCTGTAATAAGTGAATATTAGGTTAACTGCCCTGAAGGGCAATTTTTAAGGGTCTATATCAGATCACAGTATGCTTAAAAAAGCGAACGGTCATTAATCAACCTAATGCAAGTGAAAGCTTACA
The DNA here is from genome assembly GCF_019279795.1 of Protopterus annectens. Taxonomy (NCBI): domain Eukaryota; kingdom Metazoa; phylum Chordata; order Ceratodontiformes; family Protopteridae; genus Protopterus; species Protopterus annectens. The sequence goes on along the minus strand of NC_056747.1, from coordinate 1,078,030,335 downwards.
ATTTCGAACCGTCAGAACTGTTCCACCAAAAAAATAAATAAATAAAACACTTTAAACATTACATTAAGTGGGGGGATTCACCCACCACACCTCCCTCTGTGGGGGTCTGTGCCCCCTACTTAAATATACCAACTCTGAGACCGCACTACAGTGCTGAAAATGGCAAAGTAACGAAGTGGCCAAGCAAATTCTTTCCCAGGGAAAGAATTCGCTTAAAAGCCACTTTGATATTTTGCCATTTCAGGCTTTTGAGTTTGACCAAGACACATTTGAAACAAAGCATCTTTGGTCTTCTAATAGGGAGCCATGTTTAAGCCTAGCTAATGTCCCAGGGTCAAAATGAAACCCTGCAGTTTGTGTTTATGAAGTAAAAACCCTAACCATATTGCCAAATCCACCATGATGTAAACAAGTTTACTCCTGCATGAACTCACAGAGTAAACATTATTATTATTGTTCTCCAGTTTTGACGGTCTATTTTTTTCTAACTCGTATAGTCTCTGTTAAAACTTGTACAGAGTGACTTTCACTGAGGAAATGATTAAATGTATGTGCGTTTGAAAGACAGCCATTGGGGAAAAGCTAATTTGTTTAAAGCAACAGTAATTACCTCCCTAATGGACCTTTCAGAATATTTCTTAAATCCAATATTGCCAACATCAGATTTGTACAAATTACAAATTTTTATTGCAGTTATCATAAGTTACTGTTTTCAGCATGTGATTCTTAGTAGGGAGATTTAAGGAAGTAAATTATTTTTCAAATAAGTATAAATGTAAATTAGCTGCTATTTTTCTTGTCTATCTTCTGCTGGGGAAAATTCAGAGGTAATATAGGGAGATCCTGCTGCTGGATTTATGATTTCAACAGGTATGAAATTCTTTTCACTTTTTTCCATATCAAAATTCTTACTTATTTGAGGTGTTGACAGCATAAAAGAAAAAAAATGATTATGTAGTTCTCTTGCCCTCAGGTTGCTAAAACTGACTGGTATCCTATAATAAAACAGAATGCTACACAAAAAGTTGTACACAGTGCCACCTACTGTGTGAATTAACTGTTCATAACTGAAATTGGTTACATGTACAAAACAAAAAAAAAAAGTAAAAAGTTTATGATCACCTTTTATACAATTCCCAGCTCCTCATTCCATAAAACTCCCTTTTATATAGATAGAAAGATATAGCTATGTGTATCTCTCTCTCTCTCTCTCTCTCTCTATATATATATATATATATATATATATATATATATATATATATATATATATATATATATATATAAAATATACACACACACACACATGTACACATAAGTGTGTGTGCATGTGTATGTGTGCACGCAAGTATGTGTATAAACTTATATATACATGTGTATATATCCACAGCTATTCTGAATGATAGTTAAAGGCAACACCAATTACTGGGAAGATGTCACAGCATTACGCTCTGACTGACAAATATGATGAAAAAAATAGCGGGTGGCAGATAAAAACTGCACATGAATTTGATACTTGTAGTAAACATTCAAATTTGTGCCATACTGGTTAATATGGTGTAAAAAAACACAGATGAGTGCAATAATATGTTAAAAGTACAGCATTCCTACCCATCCAGTTTCAGGATTCACAAAAAAGATGTTACATATTTTTCCAAAATAAATATTTCTGGATCAAATTTTGTTGTAGCGAAAGTTGATTTAGGGACTAGGATAGTTAAGTGTAATGGTCCATAAAATATGCAAAAACAGACCACAGTGAGCTATAGCGGAAAGTATCTTTCATAAATATATAATGTAAAGATTGTATGTAACCCATGACATGAAGTGAAGCAGAGTAAAAAAAAAAAGGGGGGGCAAGGCATAGGCATGAGCATTATTTCACCAATGCTACAAATTTACAGTGTGTTTCCTTGTGTTTTATTTATTTATTTAAGTTCAGTAGACAGAGAGCAGTCCCATTTTCAGCTTTGAACTGCTATGTAGTCAGGCATATAGTACAACTTGAAAATACCTACATTGACAAAGATAACTTATGTCTGACTGTATCACAGAAGTATTTATGATGGTATAGAAAACAGTAATAATGGCAATAACGAGTCCCGCAGATGTGCTATTTAGGTTGGCTGGCTAATGTAAATTATTATATCTTATGTCAGCTCAAGGACTGTCCATGAATATGGAAGCCTTCACCTTGCAGTCCATATCAACTTGAAGATAGAAGATCACATCATGTAAAATATTTAGATTGTAGAGAACCACTGAATTAGACAAAGAAATAATTAAAATATGTAGTAGAGCTATCCATCCCACCAGTAAGTACAAAAATACTTCTGAAAATAACATTATAAATGAAAAAAATTATAAATAAACGAGTAAACTAATGACCTAAGCACATGGTGTCTCCTTCACATGAAAATTAGGAGCTGAGTAAAATTATATAAGTTCTTAGGTAGGTACTAGGCTATCGGCCCTCGGGCCTATACAAGCCCAGCCAAAAAGGTACCCTGGCTTTTGCCACTCAGGAAAATTATTTTCCTGTGCCCCTGTTGCGCAGAGCCACAGAGGTGATCCCAAGGGTGAATTTCCTATTTCCCAACCAATCATCAAGATTTTTCGTGAAGAGTGCTAATGAGGAGCTTTGTTTGATATAGATAGGTAGTTTATTCCAGAGTAAGGTAGTTTATTCCAGAGTATGGGAAGTCTCTGGGACAAGAATCTATATGCACTAAATGGAAAGAGCCAATGCACATCTTTATTATAAAACTGTTCAGCTTTCATTAGGTATAACAATATGGATTGTGGCATTTGGGTGAAGCAACAAGTGCAAATCTTTATATAACATTGTAATCCTTCACAGAACTAAGTATATCTCAAATGTTTGGTTAATAGAACTAAACCATCAGCAGCAGATAAATAAAACACATTAGCACAATAAATTCCTAACATATCCATCACCTCTGGAACAAACTTCCTCTGCATGTGAAGCAGCAAAGCATCCTTAGCATCTTCAATGTCAACCTAGTTAATTGGATGTCAGCCTTAAATTCTCCCCTGGTCTATCTGGTCATGCCCTCTTAAAGGCTAGAAGTAACTTTGGAATATGTTTTCTTTTTTTGACTAGGCTTCTAATGGTCTGCAGATACCTGTCAATACTTCGTTAAATAAAATTGCTTAGGAATACAATAAGAATTATATCTTGAGGAATAATATATAAATGCTCTCTGAGTTCCAACTACTGAATTCCCATCTTCAATACCAAATAGTTTCAAAAGGTTCTTCAGAAATCTACCCTTTTTTTATTATATTTTCCCTTATATGTCCCACAGATATGTCCTTACTGTTACAAATCAAGTTCCAGTCCCCACTTGTAAGTAATATTCTGTGCTGAAAGATGATTATTTCTCTCAATGTTTTCTTAAGGCCCATAATAACAGATTTTGGTGAAATATAAATACATGCCAGCGTAATCCTCCTCCCTTGCCAATAGCCCATTACTTTTACAAATCTACCATTATTAACTTTCTTTCCCTCTTCGCCTCTGGCATTTATTTATTTATGTATTTAGTTAGTTAGTTCATTAGTTAGTTATCTATCTGTTGACATTTGTTTACAGGAAAGTCCAAATGTGTATTAAATGCCCATTTTCAGTGGAGACCCTGGAAGAAAAGTTCCAGAGAGTAAAATAGCATCAAATAAAACACTAGTGTGTGTGTGTGTGTGTGTGTATATATATATATATATATATATATATATATATATATATATATATATATGTAGATATATATATCTAGTGGAATGCATAGGATACAACAATGCATGAGGAGACACCAGTGATGGGAAAAAATAAATAAAAAATTATGATTAAATATGACAATTAGTATATACAGAAGTATTAGAATTATAGGCTGCTCTGCTAGGAAATAAACATTAAAAGATACAAGTCCACCCTAAGAGTGGGGAGAGGGCAAGTGTTGAAAGGTATAATAGTATGATGAGAGGTTAGGTTAGTAAGGATGTAAAGTATTTGTTAATATAGACCATATAGGTCAGGTGCATGTGCATAGCCATGAGCTAGTGAGAAATTCTTTGAGGACTTAAATATATGGAGGCTATATAGAGTTCTGACTGAACTTGAGATGAGTTCCATAGTTTGGATTTGCAGTGTCAGTATAAACTTTACTCCATACTTTATTTAAGCAGGTTGTTGTCTTGAGAGTCCAGAGGGTGATTTATGAGATAGTGATGAACTACTGAGGAGACGGAAGGGCAGGTAGAGGTATTATATACCATTTTATGGGCTAGAAGAATTTGCATATGGACTAGTTGATCTGGGAATTCTAATCAGTTGAGAGAATGAAAGGCACACAATGATGAGCGTTTTGTGGTCGTTAGCTGCAAATTTAGCTTTAATTTACATTGTTCCAGTTCTGATTTAAGAGAGATCTGCATATTAGTCAAAACAGATGAGCCATAGAGAACAGAGGGTAAAAATGTTAGCTGGGATGATTCTATTAGAAGGAATAAGGAACTATTTTGTTCTCTATAGCAGACCTACCTATTGATTAGTCATATTTATGCAGTTTTGTACGTGGATATCAAACTTCACATTGTCATCTATGGTGACTCCAAACAATTTGGTATGTGTAACTAATTCAATAGCTATATTGTTTAAAGAGCTAATGTGGAAGTTACTTTTAGCACTGGAGTTGGACTTTTGAAAAATAGCAGTGGTTTAGTCTTTTGGGGATTAAGTAAAAGTTGTTTTAATGTAGTCATAAGTCAACTGAGTTGAAGGCATTTTGTGTCATGAATTGTAGTTGTAGAGGGCTCTCTGATGAGCAGATGAGAGTTATCATCTGCATACTGAAAATGTTAAAGAGCAATGGACCAAAATAGAACCTTGAGGAACACCCATTTTAACTAGGGGGAAATGAGAGAAAGAAGAAAGCCATTTTACAGATTGATATCTTTCAGAGAAGTAATTAGGAAACCATAGAACAGTTGGTTTAGAAATGCCCAGAGAGGACATTTGAGACAGAAGTGTCACATATGCCACTGTGTCAAAGGCTTTTGAGAGCTCTAAAAAAAATGAGGAGAGCTGTGCTGGTGCTATGGCCTGGTCAGAAACCATGTTGTGGTATTGTAATTACTCCCTTTTTCCTTGCTCCTGATATTCTGCTGAATATCCATCATAAAATCCTTTCTTTATTAAATTCCCATGCTCATTTGTTTCCAAACGTGTCTTCTGTAGCATTGCTGTTTGTACTCTGCATTTTTCAATACAATTCAATAATCTTTCCTTTTTGTCTATGACCTGTAAGGCCATTTATGTTGCAAGATAATATGGATTAGTGTATCTATTATTATAAGAAGTTATTGTCCCTACTCATTATACATGACAGTTTTTTTGGACATGTATTTCCAGCTTATGAAATACAAACACACACTGTTTGGCAGATTGAACATATAAGCAGTTGTTTATTCTCATTTCCATTTTAATCTGTCACCTTTTTCAAGACTTTTTCTTTTAACCCTCATAACACACTAAACATATCTTAAAATTAAAGTTTAACCCTCCAAATAGGAACAGTGTCTCAAATCAACAGCTGCACCCACAAGCATTACTTAACCTAAAATTAAGGTTACTCATTTTGAAGTGCATGTTACAGCCTGTTTTCCCACTTATACTGATTGGTGTCTTTTTCTATTCCCCTCCCAGACATGAAAACAGCTTCTATGTTTTCAGGAAACATTAACTTTTACCCTAAAATGTGCACTGGCTAGCTTTTAAAAAACTGAACTATACACTGTTCTATTAAATGCACTAAACTACTAAAGCTGCTAGAGAAGCTATCTCTTATTCGCTTCCATTAATTTCAAAAACTACATTCCACTGAACTACTTGCCTTTGTGTCTTTATAGTTTGCATTTCTGTCATCAAAGGATACTCAGAACTCTCAGGTTCAATCACTTGCACTTGCAGACAGTTTGTATCCATGGAAATGTAGTCAGCAATATGAGAAAAAACAGTGAACAATTCTGCAGCTGCATGAAGGAATGTTTGTAAATTTAATTCAGTGAAGAACAAAATATACAACTGCTTTCAGCTGCAGACTTCTTTCTTACTGAGCATTTGCTAATTGAGAAAAACAAGTTATCACTACATATGCAAAACATAGCACACTTTTCATGGCTTTCATCAGTTTGTCTTATTTTTCTAGTGTACTTGCTTATAAAACATGTATTTTTTAGATTAAGCTAAGGGTATTAATCTAGACATTCACTTTTTTCAAAAATAAAGAAAATATTTATAATATAATCAGTGCATTTTTACACCATCACCTCCCCTCTCTAGCAGCCCAAGATCACAGCATATCAACTTAAGCTTTCTTTTGTCCAGTCTTTCTTCTATTATTACATTTTAAGGTCTATGTCTTTCAACTAAAAAGTACTTGTTTACTTTAATATCTATATCATACACAACAATCACTGAAAGGTCCCCCTCTACCCCCACATTTAAAATACTTCTGATTACACACTACACAGACCTGTTTACTATATAACACACAGTTTATATAGTTAAATGTTTTATAGAAATACTATTAAGAACAGAAACTGGTTTACTTAACAGTTATATGTTTTTCATTGTAGTGTTATTTTAAACATTAATAACCTAAAATGAGGTATAGGCATTACAGTCCACCAACAAGTTTAACAAACTCAACAAAAGTTCAGTCTTTCTCAGTCACGGTTTCTGCAAAGCCATATTTCATAAATCTGATTGATGCTTTGTAATTTCACATTCATTCACTGATTTTAGCATTGCTAGTCTTCTTACTGTTCATCTGCATCTCCCAAAACCTGTCTCTGGGTCAAGTCCAAGGTACTCTTCATTGTCCTAGTCAACTCTTGTGCATTTTTTTCTGCCTCGCAGGCATTTTCCTTCGGAACACTGGAAAATGCTTAACTGGCAAACGTCTCTCGACGAACTTTATTCAGAATAATAACAATCATGGCCCCTTTCTTTTTTGATGGCTCACTTTTTGTTGGCTAAAGTTTGGTATTTCCTCATCTTTGATCCTCCAGAAAAAAAAATATTCAAAGACAGCTGGATACAGCAACTTGAATCACATATCTGTCTTTCAACATTTCCTGATTATGCTGATACATTTTTCTCTTCTAGCTGGCGTTCAGTAAATAATCATTTTCCAGAAACATTCTGCTGTCTCCAATTTTAACATGTTTTCCTTCTACCACAGTTTTATCAGAATCATGTATTTCTGCTTATATGATTGCATCTTTACTAATACAGGTTTTGGCTGCTTTCTCATGGCCAGATTTGGACCATACATTTTGTATGCATTTTCTGTTAACAACTCTTGCTGTAGTATACCAGTCCTGTTGCATGGTCTTGCTTTCAAAAAACAAATGTGTTGTATTTCTTCCAGTTGCTCTGCTACAGCAGAAAGTCTCAGGTTTCCCTACGTATGTGTTCTTTTCTTCTAACACTACCATTTTTTGAGGCAGCTCTTCTTGAAATGTATTATAGTTAAGACAGCCTTTTCTTCAGTTCAGCCTCTGATTTTTGCAGTTTTATTATTTCATCTGAATAGGTAGTTAAATATTCTTCTATTTGTCCAGCCTTTTGTTATTTTTCGTTTATATACTCCTTCAATGGTACATTGATTTCAATCACCTCTGAGTGTATTTGATGTATTTTTCCTCTAAATTACTGGAAGCCTTCTCCTGTACCAAATCTGGAGGTTGAACTGCTTTTTGCTGAACAGCTGTAGGATTCTATCCAGTCAGTGTCTTCTCTTCACCTTTCCTAGTTGATGTTTTCATGTTCTCCAAATGTGTTCTTTGCTGGAATCCAGAAAGCGAATTTCACTCAAGCTGGCAGAATTACTAGCTGTTCTTTTTCAGCTTCTTTTTTCACACAGGGTAAGCTGAAATTAAGCTGTTGATCAGTGTTCAACCATCTTGGGAAGCAATCCCATCTCTTCAGTTTTGGGCATGTTTCTGTTCATCCAGATAATTGTATGCCATTGATGGATGGCCCCCATTTTCGCCAAGAAGGGAATACACATTTGTCATATTTTCCTGAGGGATGGAGATATATAGCTAGTTACCATTGACATAGCAAAGGTTTTATAATACTTCACTCTTCCTGTTGAGATCTTCTAATGCGAGCACACTCAGTATGAAAAGTATAGGGACACACACTAAGGCGTGTGTTACAGAACAATCCAAAGGGAATTAAACAGAGGAGGTTAGATCTAAAGTCACCCTTTGTGTATGGCCAGAAAGGTATGATATAAACTGCTCCAGAGTTAAAAATGGAGATCACAGTAATAGTTCAACTGGTAGATCAAAATGCCATGATAAACAGTGCAGAGGACCCAGTATAAATGCTGATCTACAGCCATCAGGAGATTGTTCAAAACTTGAATATCAACAGTCTCAGTGCTATGACAAGCATAAGACATAGACTGATCAGGCTCATTATCAGTAAGGTATAACTTAGGCTGTGCACAGACAGCTTTCTTAGATAACCTTACCTACAAAGGAAATTTAGAGATTGGGTAGAAGTTAAGACATGCATTAGGGTCAAGGCATGGTTTCTTGAGAACTTGGATCATAAGGTCCTTCTTTAAGACAGTGGGTAAAATCCCAGACTTCAGCATGGAATCCACTGATCTATTTTTGCGTCTAACTCATTCAAGCTAAATTGGATCAGCTAGTGGGGGCAGGGAATGGACTTGCAGTTCTTGTGCACATACATGACATATCTAAGAGCTCTCATAATCAGGAGTCACAAACACTGAGCAATAAGTAGGACAAATCCAATCAGTTACTGGAGTAATGCCTATAGGTAGAATAACAGATCTGAACATGCTGTCCACAAGGATCAGTACACTTTCCTTAAAAAAAAAAAAAAAAAAAAGAAACAAACAACTAAATGTATATCTGTCTAGATTATCACCTCTTGTGTTAGCTTGCCTCATAACTGAGAAGAAATTCACACTTTAATCCTGGTAAGTCATCCAGTCAGTTCACATTTGGTTAGATATAGTTGAACCAGCAAAGTTGTAGTTTTTTCACAGGAAAAATCTAAAATATCTTAAGAGGTCATCATGGAGTTTGTAACTGATAATCGGGTTCGTAAATTTTATTACTATATCAAGAGTCAGGATGAATTGTCAAACTCAGCACATTAGCTACATGGTGAACTGTTACTTGGGGTCTATATTACTAGAACAAATGCTTAAATGTTCGAATCTGTAAATGTCGACCTTTACAGATCGGAAACTTAAACATTTGAAATAGTAAAAAAGTATATAAAAAAAAAACAAACATGTAGAAAGAGTTTAGGCAGGGGGGCAAGACCCCTTCACCCCCCACACCCCCCGCTACTTAAATATACCAACTCTGAGATCGAACTTCAGTGAACTACAGTGCAGGAATGGGAAATTTCCTATTCCCTACACTGTAGCGCAATCTTGGAGTAGGTATATTAAAGTAGGGGTGGTGTGGGGGGTGCAGGGGGCTTGCTCCCCTGCTTAAACCCTTTAGTTTTTTTTTCTATTGTGTATTTTTTTTTTTTATTTTTGTAAAATTTTGATCGCTTAACTGTTCGATCTTTAAAGGTCGACCTTTAGAGATTCGAACATTTAAGCGGTCGAGCATCTAATATAGACACATTACTTGTACATCTTGCCACTAATGAAATATTATTTCTAGTAGACATGCAACTTTTTCAGAATGCAATCTCTATAGACAATGTTAGGTGATCATCTTTAAAACACCTAAATTCCAATAACAGGTCACTGCTTACCATTCTATAGCTTAAACAGCAAACTACGGGACCTTTTCCATTCATTTATTTAGGACATACGTCTTACATATATAATTCTTTCTATAAATGATCTTTGTATCCTTTCCAAATTTTTATAACCTCAGTACAATAAATACACACAATCACTGTATTCTAAATGCCCTCTAAATAAGCTATTGTATTGGGAAATTAATATTTCAGATTGTCTTGATATTTTTGAGTGGAATAATGGGGATTTGAATGTTGGGTTAAACTTTTTTTTGACTTTGTATGGTCACTCTTGCTCATTGAAACATTATGTAAAGTAGATCTACTATCTTCTGCGGATTAAACACTTGCAGAAGTGCAAATTTTAAATGTTGCCATTGTATGTATATTACACAGTTACCATCAGCAAATCATTTTTAAATACAGCTATGGCTTAAACTGCAAGAATCATGCTGAATACCTCAGTTTCATTCCTATTGTCTGAGGGTACATCAAGTGAATGATTGCCGTATATGTGTGAGCAGAATTAGAACATTGAGCGATGTACCATGAATGACACAGGCTGCCAAGGAAACCTTTTCCCTTGCTAAGATGTATTATAACCTTAGATATGTCTGTAGGACAGACGCAGGAAACTCAATCTCATGTGTTTTCTCTTACGGGTTGTATGCTCGTGGACTTTTGTGTCAACTGTAAGATTTATTCTCTGCCTTTTAAGGTTTTCTTTCTTTTTTTTTCATGATTTGTTACTGTCAAGCAACATTTTACTCTCATTTTCCTGCACTGCACTGTACTTTCCTTCTTTCCATTAAACTTTGACCGCAAAGAGCCCATTTGTTTTGACTCGCAAAGCAAAATAATTTGGGTACTTTTAACTTTTTTATCTTATTTCATGGCTTATAAAACAGTAATTTCTGTGTACTTCACTTGTTAGTAAAAGGCTTTCTGTTCAAAGGTAGATTTTAAGAGCAGAAGATCTAAGCCACGGTGGTACAATGGAAGCATTGTCGCCTCACAGCCAGAGGTTCTCCCGTTCGATTCTCAGATGGAGCGCCTTCTGTGTGGAGTCTGCATGTCCTCCCTGTGGTTGAGTGGCATTCAAAAGACATGCGTGAATGGGTGTGCCTTCGTTGAAGGTTGGGCATCGGGCTGGCACCTTGGCATAAAAAAAATCGACTGCCAATCATTAGCTGACCGGAGTTTTGCTGTGGCGACCCCTAACTGGGAAAAGCTGAAAGAAAAACAACAACAATGCTGAAGTTTATGGGACAACTGCACCGTGGATTATGATAATATACATGTATACAATCAATAGGCATGTTGTAGTCTTTTCTTTAATGAAAAATATTCTTGTTACTGCTGGATAGGTTACCATTCTTAAAGCAGTTCTTCGTGGTTATAGCAAATAAGGGGATTTACTGTAAAAAAAAAAGAAATCATGTATTAGGAATATATAATTACTGAGTTGGTAACACCAGTATTTTAGGAAAGTGGGATGGTAGCAGTACTTATTATTTTCACAGCATACTTTCATTAGGAGGGCTTTGTTTAGAAAGGCACTTGTATATAGCAAGCTCTTTAAATGCTATTCATTCTTCCTCTCTTTTTTTTTTTTGAAATGCATGTTTTTCTATTTCTGTCTTCCAGAATCCTGCAGTATCCATACCAGTTCCTTATCGTTGGAGGACTTCCTTTCTATATCTGCTTTTTATCTGTATCCTGTTTCTGGCATTTATCATTTGTGCAGATTCTTATATGTTTCTATGGAAAAATCCTCATAAAAGCAAGTGTTACGATACTTCAGCGTACATAATTATTATGAGAAAATGTTTATATAAAACTAGCTTAGAAGCTATTTCTATGTATTTTCAGTAGTTGTTTCTTTGCTTTTTCTGTGAATCTTGTTTCTTCCTTAATACTCTCTAGGATTCATTAAAATCCTCACCAATCACACAAATAGCTAAAGCTGATTTGGAAATTAGTGTAATGGTGAGAACATTTAATTTAGTGACAAAGTCTAGCAGCAATGAGACAGACCTCATTATCAGCTCATTAACATGGCTCTGAATTGAACAGTAGCACTGACAGAGTGGTCTGTGCTTTGCGTTAGCAAAGGCATCAACCCATACAAACAGACATGCTCATGCATGCACACTTTTTCAGACACCCATGCCCAGACAAATTAACACACACTCCCAAACAAACATATCCATGCACAAATATGTACATACACTACTAAACATTCAGACATTCACAAACACACACACACACAGACACACACAGACACACACAGACACACACACATCTTCTCACCATTGATCACAGGCACAGGAAGACTCACCCCTACAGTTGAAAGCACAATCTGGTGCATGCATGCACACACACACACACACACACACACACACACACACACACACACACACACACACACACATACACATACACATACACATACACACACACACACACTCTCAAAGTGCCATATATGGATACACACATCCACATACTAACACCCTCAACCCCTTGCATTCACTGTGCTTACTTCTATCCCAACTACTTCCAAATGAGTGATTGAAAGAGTTCCGTGGTAGTCGCTTTTTCCTCTTAGAGTAAAATTTTACTTGCCATGTGCACTCAGCCATGGAATTTGGAAGTTGTGGATATTTCTGTGGGAGATCACATAGATAGATAGCATTAGCCATACACCAGACTGCTGCATTAACATGTGGCTTTGTCAGCGAGATGACTTTCCAGGCTGAGTCTCACAAAAGGGGAAAACCTAACTGGTAAAGTTGTCTATGAAGTGAAAAGGCTTAGCACAATATGGAAACTTTCTGCATTATGGCTTCTGCATTGCCCTAAGCCTTTCTTAATTCCAGGGGTTGTCTACAAAGGGCATAATGGAAGGAATATTTCATTATCCACAGGTTAGCAAGTACCACAGTGCTAAAAGTGTACAAATTATGCACTGATAATGATTGTGACTGCTGAAGTGGCATCCCGATCCCATGTGCAAAAATGAGAAAAAGGGGCTGTGAACGTCAGACCTGTTTTAGACATAAGTCAAGAGTAGTGAAACAATGCAAAACTAAAAAAGGGGCTGTGAACGGTCAGACCCATTTTAGACATAAGTAAAGAGTAGTGAAACACTGCAAAACTAAAGGGGCTGTGAATGGTCAGACCCGTTTTAGACATAAGTCAAGAGTAGTGAAACACTGCAAAACTAAAAAAGGGGCTGTGAATGGTCCGACCCATTTTAGACATAAGTAAAGAATAGTGAAACACTGCAAAACTAAAAAAGGGGCTGTGAACGGTCAGACTAGTTTTAGACATAAGTCAAGAATAGTGAAGCACTGCAAAACTAACTCAAAAGGCATGACTCCTGAGATTTTTTTTTTCTTCTTGATACAGAAATAGTCATAAAGTTGTGACTCTTGATGACATCATTTGCATATTTCCATTGTCCCATGCCAGTATTTTAAAGAAATGATGCACCCATTATTTTCTGTGTGAACAAGGGGGCTGATGTTGATTTACACTTTGTATTACAGTGCCATGTGGAACAACTCATCATAAATGCTTTTCAAGTTTTCCACAGCTTGGGGAGAAAACAATAGTAATCAGGAAACTCCTTTTGAGTACCTATTATTTACTTCTTAGGTTCATAGGAGGTAACTAGAATAATTGTCCTAGGGCCTTTACAAGCCTAGCCAAGTTATACCAGTATTAACCTAACTGACCTTGGTTATATGCTTGTTGTTCACACAGTCAATCTATCATGAACACTGACTTCTGATAAAGTCCCTGATCAAATGACTTGGTGAAATAAACAACTGGGACAGAGAGCGAAATGTACTTAGTGGAGCTGATAAAATGCTATACTGACTGCAACACATTATTTTATCAGGGAGATAACATGGTCATATGGGAAAAAAAAAAAAACAGAAACAAGGGACAATAATAGTTCTATGGTGTGTTGGTTAAATAAAACTAACCAAGCAAATTATAACATGTACAAGTAACGGTGCTCAATTTTATAAATTAATTAACCCGGTAGACCCACTCATAAGTGTCTGTCCTTCAGTGGTAACCCGGTCTTCTTCATCTTTCGGCTGTTGCCATTAGGGGTCACCACAGCGGATCATCTGTTTCCATTTCTTCCTGTCCTGTGCATCTTGGTCTGTCACACCAACTACCTGCATGTCCTCTCTCAACACATCCCTAAACCTTATCTTTGGCCTTCCTCTTCTCCCCTTAGCATCCTTTTCCCAATATACCCAACATCCCTTCTCAGCACATGTCCAAACCAATGCAATCTCAATACAGATTTCCATACCAGATCGGTTGAGGCCCGGGTTGACAACAACTGCTACAAGTACTGTTAGCCAACAGGGTGTTGGTGGAAATTGGGCTACTGTTGGTCGAAGGAGAAGAAGAGGGGGAAGACATGCCCAAAGGCAGGAAGAGAGAAGGAAGGTTTTGAGTGTGGAAGTGAGGGTAGGAACTTTGAATGTTGGTAGTATGACTGGTATAGGGAGAGAGCTAGTTGATATGATGGAGAGAAGGAAGGGTGATATATTGTGCATGCAAGAGACCAGATGGAAGGGGAGTAAGGTCAGGTGTATTGGAGGTGGGTTCAAATTGTTCTATCATGGTGTGGATGGGAGGAGAAAAGGGGTATGGGTTATCCTGAAGGAAAAGTATGCCAAGAGTGTTTTGGACGTGAATGGAGTGTCTGATTGAGTGATATTTATGAAGCTGGAAATTGATGCTGTGATGAATGCTTTTAGTGTACATGCTGGAGAAGTTGGTTGTGTGATGGATGAGAAAGAAAAATTCTGAGTGAGTTGGATGAAGTGGTGGTGAGTGTACCCAAAGTTGAGAGAGTAGTTACTGGAGTGGATTTCAATGGGCATGTTAGTGAAGGGAACGGGGGGGAATGAAGAAGTTATGGGTAGGTATAGTGTTAAGGAGAGGAATGCAGAGGGTCAGATGATAGGGGATTTTGCAAAAAGGATGGAACTGCTGGTGGTGAATACATATATTAAGAGGAGGTAGGAGCATAGGGTGGCATACAAGAGTGGAGGAAGATGCACACAGGTGGGTTATATCCTATGCAGGAGGACCAGCTTAAAGGAGATTGGAGACTGTAAAGTGGTGACAGTGGAAAACATAGGATGGTGGTTTGTAGGATGAAGCTGGTGATTAAGAACCAGCTTCAATCCTACAAGACAGTGCAGTTCTACCCCCTGGCTATAATATCATAAGACATGACCGTAACACTAAAAAAGGAGGAGGTGTAGCCATACTTTATAAGAATGGATTACAAGTTACCTTGTCAGACTCCAAACCTCCTCTTTGCAACAATGCAGAAATTCTTCTAACTAAGGTTCAGCTTAACAAAAGCAAAGCCATATATCTATCATGCGTCTATCTTCCCCCAGGCAATAACATCAACAGATTAGAGGCTATCCTCAGCTGGCTCTCAAGTAACTACCCCCAAGAAACCATTATACTTGGAGATTTTAACATTAACTGGAACTCCTGTATATCTGAGCAGCCTTCTACTCATATCAACTTATATGGTTTTACCCAAACTATAACATCCCCAACCCGCACCAATAAAACTAACAACAAAACTAGTACCCTTGACTGGATACTCACTAATACCCCCCAACTAAACTATAAAACAGGCACCCTCCCTGAGGACATAAGTGATCACTTGCTTACCTATTTAATCAGAACAAAAACTGTCATCCTAAACTCTGCCATCTGTAGAACTATTCGCACTACCAAAAATTTTAACCCTGCTCACTTTCAAGCTGAACTAGTCACCCCTGAAATACCTCCCAATAGATAATGCTGTGAAATACTTTAACTCTAAATTTCTAACCATTTTAGACAGCCATGCCCCATTACGCAAAGTTAGAATTAGAACCAAACCGGCACCATGGTTCACCAAAACGACCAAACAAAAAATCCTCCAAAGAAATAAACAATGGGCCAAATGGCGCTCAACAAAAAGCTCTTCAGACCACCTGCAATTCAGACAGCTAAGAAATGAAACAAAAAAAGCCATATTAGCCGATAAAAGAAACTACTACTACCAACTACAACAAACCAACCAAAATAATCCCAAAAAATTCTGGCGAGGTATCAATAACCTCCTACACCCAGGATGCTCAAGTACTCCCTCTCCCTCTGGCTCTGATCAAAACAATCCCATCCAAATAGCAGACTCATTTAATACTTTTTTCACTGAAACCATACAATCCCTAGCCAACCAGCTATCCCCTAGCATCCCAGGCTCTGCCACAACCTTTACCAATAATTCTCATCAATTTCATTTTCAGCCAGTGCCCACTTCACTTATCTGTAACCTCATACAGAAACTTAAACCCACTACTCTCTCTGCTAATAAATTACCTGCAGAATACCTGCAAAAAGCTGCTAAAGTCATAGCCTACCCCATATCCATCCTCATTAACAGAACTATTTCTGAAGGATCTATTCCCCTAATCTGGAAAGTCTCTCACATAATTCCCTGCATAAGGGCGGTAACTCCAAAGAGTTGTCCAATTATAGGCCCATAGCTATTCTATCTCCTTTGGCAAAAATAATGGAGAAATGTATACACATACAACTGTTAACCTACCTACTCGATCACAATTTATTAGCACCCTGTCAACATGGCTTTAGACCATTTCATAGCACCACCTCTGCTCTCTTATCCTTCACTAACCATATTAACAGCAATCGTAATATTGATACTCTATCCTCAGCTGTTTTTATTGATCTGTCCAAAGCATTTGACATGGTGAATCACCACCTCCTTATAGACACACTCAAAAACCTGTCATTGGACAACCATACTATACAGTGGTTCCAATCATACCTACATAACAGGCAACAGGCTGTACTATGGGAAAATACTTTATCTTCCCACGTCCCAGTCACTCTAGGGTCCCGCAAGGATCTATATTAGGCCCATTACTCTTCTCCATCTTTACAAATGACCTTCATTCTGTAATTCCTCAAGCTGACTGTATCCAATACGCTGACAACTCCACACTCATATGCGCTGCTGCTTCTCAATCAGAACTTCAGTCACTAACCCAAATGACCTTTAGTACAGTTGAAAACTGGCTCCTACAAAGACGACTTATCCTTAACCCCAAAAACAAAATGCTACTATTTACCCCCACCCGCAGAACCTCCCACTTAGCTTTAGTATTACGTCAAAGGATGGAACTATAATATCTCGGAACCAACCACCAAACTACTCGGGTACTAATAGATAACAACTTGTCCTTTGAACCTCACATTAATAACACCATAAAAATAGTAAACAAGAAACTAGGTTCCCTCTATAGAATAAAACCCTTTCTTACACCTCCAGCCAGGGTTACTATTGCTCGTACCCACCTCATCTCTACCTTGCTCTATGCCTCCCCTATCTATACCAAAATATGTAGAAGTAATCTGAGTAAACTTACATCCTCCTACAACAATATTGCCAGATTTGCAGCTGGGTCCTCCTATAGAACTCATCACTGTATCAATCTGAATCGGTTAGGATGGTTAGAGCTGCCAAATTTAATACTTTTCAATCAATTAATAGTAGCCCATAAGATCCTGTATTTACCTCAAAATACACCCATACTTACATCCCTAGTCATCCCCTATAATAACCTCAAGACCTTACGCTCAGCTAATAACCTACTTGTACAAATATCAAAATCCAACAACTTAGCTGGTGACACCTTGTTCTCCAATACAGTAGGTAAAGCCTGGAACATCCTCCCAAGCCAGCTAACCTCAATATCCTCTGTCAGCTTATTTAAAAGCAAGCTTAAACCCTACCTCAAATCACACTGGCTATGCCCCTGTGTTAACCCAGACTAAGTACCTAACTATTAACTAGACAACCACAATTCCTAGCCTATCATGATCTTGTGTTGTCTCACTAATTTTAGTGAGCTTAACCTTCCTTAGGATTTTTCTCATGTAAATAAGTATATACAGTGGAATGATCAAACACCTTCATATAGTATCACAACCTATGTGTTAAATAACACTAGAAATCCATCCTTGTTTGCTGTTCTTCTATACTCTATTGATCTCTAGTGTTTTTCTTTCTTAGGTTTTGTGAGACCTCAGTATCTCTTATCATAAATTACTAGGTGTATCTAATTTTGTAATATGTTATAAAGATTTGTACTACACCATTTCTAATACAAATGTATTAGTCTTATTCATCTATTCTTAGATAAATTTTCCTTTTTCCTACTGAAATATAAAATATATAATCTTAGGCTTGTACTATAATTGTTAAAACTTATGTACCAAATTATACTGTTTTTGTCTTTGTCTTGACCTTTTATGTTGTTGTAATTTGTGGAGCTTTTCTCCCCGGGCCTCCACTGAAAATGGACATATATCCAGCTGGACTAGCCCGGTCAACAAATGTAAAATAAATAAAATAAATAAAATAAGAAAAGGAGGAGGAGTGTGAGGGCAGCACCAAGGATCAAATGGCGGAAGTTGAAAAAGGGTGATTGTGAGGTGGAGTTCAGGGAACAGTTAAGACAGGCACTGGGTGGCAGTGAAGAGTTACCAAATAGCTGGGTAACTACAGCAGAGCTGGTAATGGAAATGGCTAGAAAGATGCTTGGTATGACATCTGGACAGAGGAAGGACGACAAGGAGACATGGTGGTGGAATGAGGAAGTACAGAAGAGTATATAGAGGAAGAGGGTGGCAATTAAGAAGTGGGATTGTCAGAGAGACTTTGGAATGATTAAGTATCGTTTTTCTGCATTTGCTTGTTGCCTTTAGCTAATTCCACCTAAAACGATGATTTTCTAGAGTTTCTGTGATTTAAAAAGCTTGTTTCAGCTACATAGTGTACTTATTTTACTGCCTGCACTTTAACAAATTTGTTTTTGCGTTTAGATTACCTGTTTAACTGTTGTAGGCTACACACTCAAGTGTGATAGCCATTTCTGTGCATTTAAAGTGTTGTTTTGATTGTATCTGCTTTATTTTCTGAAAAAAAAACTGTTTTCCTGCCTTTCTAAACTGGTATAGTTCAGTTTTCAGGTTAGTGCTGAATTCAGGGCTGTGTTACAAGTTTCTGTGTTTGTCCATACCTTACTTGGTATTTCTCTGTTCACTGTGAGAGAGGGAGCTTTGAGCAGTCTATCTGTCCCTAGAGGACTGGTTTCAGCCCAGAAATTAGTAGTTTATTGACCATTTTGGTCTAATTTCTCTCTCTTTCATTTCCCTGCTGTAAAACCCTCATTTGCGCGGTTTTGCGTGCTGGGCAGCGCCGGTTTCAAGGGTATAATTATTCCCGGCTCCACAAAGTCTACTCTTAAATTTTTCCCTTGGAACTAGACAAACTTTCAACTTAAGCACTCAAACCATTCACTTCTCATAGTGACACTTGCTCAAAACTCATAACAAGCACTAATAAACCTTAGCACTAGACCCCCCCTATACTGTACAGAAGGACAACTCTCTCTATTCGACCTTACCAGCCAATCAGTAAAACAGTTCACTGTACCTATCCAGGCATGTCCAAAGGGCAGTTTCAGGTGTACTCTCTGGTCCAACTGGTGAATCTGGGCATTTTGAGGCAATGTTACAATCGCCTCATATACACAGACAACCCTCTCCTCCTTCCACCAAACACTAATTCATGCAAGAGATGCAATTATACAGCCAAACTGGAGGCTAAGCTCTCTCGACCCAAGACTGCACCAGGCAGTCAAGAGGAGAAGGGAATTACTTGCATCATACCACCAGTCTCACACAAACCTATGAAACCAGCACTGGCAAAAAACACACATAAATACACAAAAGCATACTCGGAGGCTCTAAATAAAAATCTGCAGAAGCAACAGAGACCTCCAAAGCAGACATCCAAGCAACCTCCACCCCCCAGCATAAACCATGAAACAGATACTTCACAAAACCAGTGTGCCACACAATCACAGCCCTTAAGGCAAAGTAACATACCCAACACACTAGTAATAGGTGACTCTATAGTCAGGCACACTGACATCCCACTCACTAGGCTGAACAAGGAGAAGGTTACTGTTAGCTGCCTGTCGGGTGCCAGGATCTGCCACATAACACAAGCACTCAGGTCACTCCAGAACAAGTACAAATATGACTGTCATTGTCCATGTTGTTGTGAATGACCTGAGCCATACCTCCCTGGACTACAAGAAAAGAGACATGGAAGTGCTCTCTGATCACGTAGCCCAGGCTGGTAAGACCCTGACCCTGAGTACTGCCCTCACCAAGAATGATACCACGGTATAGAGAAAAAATTATCAATTTCAACAATTGGCTAAGCTTCTGGTGTCATTCAAAGGGGATCCAGTATCTGTCAGTCTGGGATGACATGCTCGACAAGCCACACTGCTTCGCTAGAGATGGTTTGCACCTGTCACCCTTAGGCTTTCAAATACTGGCCAAGGCTCTTGCCACCCCCATAGTGCCTTTTTTAGGCAAGGCTCAAAAGACAAACCCACTGCCATAAATAGCACAAGTAACAAAAAACTGAGGGTAATGCTACTCAATGCCAGAAGTCTAAACCTCAAAATGCACGCACTCAAGGCACTCCTCAGTATGGAGAAAATCGATATATGTGCAGTAACAGAAACCTGGTTTAAGGCTGCAGAGAGCACCCCAGCACTACCAGGCTACAACTCCTACCATACATTTTGGCCACAAAACCCGGACCGAAATACAAAAGGCGAGGGAGTCTCCATATTCATTAAGGATACTCACACCTCCAGGTTAGTGGCACAGCACGATGCTTCAGAGGTCATCCATGTGCAACTAACAATGGGCAAAACTGATATTCAAATTATAGCTTGCTACAGATCACCCACCATGTTCCCAGGATCCCCTCTCCGCATTCCTGGAAACACTGGGAAACATAAAAGTCCTACCAAACACCCTGATATTGGGTGATTCCAATTACCCAAACATTTACTGGGAGAACTACTCAAGTACAAACTCCCTTGCCCAACATTTCCTAGAATTTATAAACTCAAATGCCCTGGATCAACTGGTCAGTACCCCCACCAGAGGTGACAACATATTGGACCTGGTCATCACCAACATGGGCGACCTGTATTCCACACTGGACGTCAACCCCTCGCTGGTTAAATCTGACCATAAACTAATCACTCTGGATATCCACATTTCTCCACCACCCCCTGTCAAAGAAACCACAGTAAAAAACTTTTCAAAAGCAAACTTCACGTTACTTAAGACCGAGGTGGGAAGTTTCAAAGCCCCCATGCTAAAGGATAACTCTGTCCAAGCTGCAAAATCCTTTACTAATGCACTCTATGGGCACCTACAAGAATGCATGGATCGTGCTATCACAAACAAAACCAAGACTCACTCCTCCAAGAAAAGGAAGCCAGTCTGGTGGGCCCCTGCCATAAACAAGCTATACAATAGAAGGAGGAAACTAGTACAGAAAAGAGTAAAATCCCAAGAAGGGAAGACATCCCTGATCAGTATCATCAAGAGACTATGTTCCCTCTTAAAATCATCCAAGGTTAGCTTTGAAAGAAAAATTGCCATGGACTCCAAAGATAACCACAAGGCATTCTTTAGCTATGTCAAGAATCTAAGTGGCAATTCTCAGATCTGCTTGGAGCTGGTGCAGGATGGCACGAAATACACTGAACCAGCTGATATATCCAACATCCTGGCAGACAGGTTCAGTGCAAACTTCACCCCACTCTCACCCCCAAAAGGGTCCATAACTATACCAGAAGAATGTAGTGCCCCTGAAATCACAGACACTCAGGTTAAACAGCCCACTCCAAAGCCAAAAACACAGCATCAGTGAGACCAGATGGTGTCCCAGGCTGTGTCCTACATGAGCTCAAAGATGAACTAACCCCTCACCTAAACACACTGTTTAAACTCAGCCTCTCCACAGGCTACATGCCCACAGAGTGATGCACAGCAACGGTTATTCCACTCCACAAAGGTGAAGCCACAACAGACCCAGGGAACTATCACCCTATAAGCCTGACTAGCTTGGTCTGAAAAGCTATGGAGTGCATCATCATGGATTTCATTAAAAGAGACATTGGAAACCACCAAACACTGGACCCTACCCCGTTAGGCTTTGTTAAGGGCAGATCATGCCTCCTAAACCTAGTGGACTTCTTTGAGACCATTACCAAGGCTATAGATGAGGGAAAGGCGGTCCACACAGCCTACCTAGAACTTGCAAAAGCCTTCGACACCATTCCCCACTCAGGTATTATAGACAAGCTCACCAGCCTGAACATAAACCCCTATGTCGCAAGATGGGTTGCCAACTGGCTCACGGACAGAACCCACATGGTAAGAGTTGCGGGAGCTAGGTCTGACTCTAAACTGGTTACAAGTGGCATTCCCCAGGGCTCAGTCTAAGGACCTCTCCTGTTTGGCATATACTTCTCACAGGTACAGGCAAGCACAGGAGGACTATGGCTGACCAAGTTTGCAGACAACTGCAAACTAGGGGCTATAATTGACTCGTCGACTGACACAGACATCTTCCAAAAGGGTCTCACTGAGACAGATACCTGGTGTCAAAACCATGGCCTCAAGCTAAATGCCAAAAAGTGCATAGTCATCCCCTTTGGAGAAAACAAAGTACCCACAAACTATCACATAGGTGGTAGCCCCCTAAATATGGAAGATGTAATAAGGGATCTGGGGACTGAAGTAGATAGTAACCTCTCCTTTGATAATCACATTGCCAAAGTGGTTAGAAAATCCTTCTATGTGGCCCACCTAATCACAAAAGGGTTTGCATCCAGATCGAAAGAGGTCATTGGGCCCCTCTATGCATCACTCATCAGTCCCATCATAGAGTACAATGCCCAATTTGGGATGTACCTTATAAGACACCTGCAACAACTGGAAAGACCACAGAAGTACCTCACCAAGAGGATCACTGGCCTCAAGCAGATGTCCTATGCAGCTCGAATGAAGAGACTCCAGCTGTACTCAGTTGCATACCGCCTACTCAAAGGTGATCTCTGCTAGATATACAAGGCCATGTCCAACCCAGAATTGATGGACATGCTTCACCTAAAGAAAACCATATCACCTTGAGCCACACACTCCAGGGATCTAAACCTCACCACAACAATAAATAGGATACGCTGGAGGGATAGATTCCTGTCCCAGAGACTTCCCATGCTCTGAAACAAGATTCCAATCTACATTAGGCAGAGCTCCTCGCTAACCCTCTTCAAAAGAAACCTTGACGAGTGGATGGGAAACAGAAAGTTTACCCCAGGGATCACTTCAATGGCTCTGCTGGACAGAGGCACAGGTAACTAATCTAAGGGGCCGGCGAAAGCCAGCACATTCTGGCTAGGCTTATAAATGCCTTTGGGCAGATAGCCTAGTACCTACCTATAAACCTATATAGAAAGTAGACAGGATCATAAGGAGATGAGGTGTATGGCAAAGAGTGAGGTAGTGAAGGCTAAGGATAAGCTGTATGGAGAGTTGCTTGAAATGTTGGACTCAAAGGAGGGAGAAAATGACTTGTACCAATTGGCTAGACAGAGGGACCAAGCTGGGGAAGATGTGCAGCAGGTAAGGGTAATAAAGGATAATGAGGGAAACGTAGTCACAACCAAGTAGAGTGTGTTGAGCAGATGGAAAGTCTGAGGGGATGATGTATGAAGAGAATAAGAGAGAGAAGGTTGGAGGATGTGTGGATAGTGAATCAGAAAATGAAGTGAATTAGCAAGAAGGAAGTAAGGATAGCTACAAAGAGGATGAAGAATGGAAAGGCTGTTGGTCCAGATGACATACCTTTGGAAGAATGGAGGTGTTTAGGAGAGATGGCAGATGAGTTGTTAACCAGATTGTTTAATGAAATCTTGGAAAATGAGAGAGTGCCTGAGGAGTGGAAAAGAAGTGCTTTGGTACCAATTTTTAAGAATAAGGGTGATGTGCAGAGCTGTAGTAACTACAGGGGGATAAAATTAATCAGTCACAGCATGAAATTATCAGAAAGAGTAGTGGAAAATAGTTTAAGAAGGGAGGTGATGATTAGTGAGCAGCCGTGTGGTGTAATGCCAGGAAAGAGCACTACAGATCCGATGTTTGCTCTCAGGGTGTTGATGGAGAAGCATAGAGAAGGTCAGAAGGAGTTGGATTGTGTCTTTGTGGACTTAGAGATAGCATATGACAGGATGCCTAGAGTGAAGGTATGGTATTGTATGAGGAAGTTGGGAGTGACATTGAAGTATGTAATAATGGTACAGGATATGTATGAGGGTAGTGTGACAGTAGTGAGGTCTGCAGTAGGAGTGACGGATGCATTAAAGGTGGAGGTGGGATTACATCAAGGATCAGCTCTGAGCCCTTTCTTATTTTTTCTTATTTGCAATGGTGATGGACAGGTTGACAGACAAGATCAGACAGGAGTCCCCGTGGACTATGATGTTTGCCAATGACATTGTGATCTATAGTGAGAGTTGTTTGAGGATACCCTGAAGATATTGAGATATGCTCTAGAGAGAAGAGGAATGAAGGTCAGCAGGACTAAGACAGAATATGTGTGTGTGAATGAGAGGGAGGATAGAGGAATGGTGAGTATGCAAGGAGTAGAGGTGATGAAGGTAGATGAGTTTAAATACTTGGGATCAACAGTTCAGAGTAATAGTGAGTGTGGAAGAGAGGTGAAGAAGAGAGTACAGGCAGGGTGGAGTGGGTAGAGAAGAATGTCAGGAGTGATTTGTGACAGACAGGTACCAGAAAAAGTGAAAGCGAAGGCCTACAAGAGGATAGTGAAACCAGCTATGTTATATGGGTTGGAGACGGTGGCACTGCTGAAAAGACAAGAGTCAGAGCTGGAGGTGGCAGAGTTAAATATGTTAAGATTTGCATTGGGTGTGACAAAAATGGACAGAATTAGGAATCAGTATTTTAGAGGGTCAGCTCAGGTTGGATGGTTTAGAGACAAAGTCAGGGAGGCAACATCAGTTAAGTGGTGACTTGAGCTGTCAAACAGCTGGCAAATGGAAACTGAGAAACTCAGATCAGGATTGCTGATTAAGATGAATTACCAGCTCATAATCTTAAATTTTCTGATATTTAGTTTGATGTTTGTAGTCTTTCGTTGTACTGGTGCAGTGAAGTCCTGCCTTAAATGTGAAAGTATAACCAATCTGTATATTATTTAGATACATGATATATCTGGCAATGAATTTCCCATCCCAAATTTAAACTGCTCTGCAACCCACCATCCCACCTCAATTAAGATAATTTTTGAAATGTATTTTTATTTGTTAACCAAGTAATTAAAACCTTTGTAAAACCTTTTCATACATTATCTGTGCCTTAGTGGTGTGCAGTTTAACTATCTATTCAGTCAACATTCTGTTAAGTAGTAGGAATCATGTTCTGGGGTGCCTGAAAAAAAAAAAAACCCACCACACACAAACAGAACATGAATGGTCCAGACAGAGCATACCCAGATGTGCAACTAGCCACGAGTCAGAAAGTATACCCAAAAAGTAAACACTATAGTCCCTAGTTTCATATTGTCATGGAAAGTGTGGCTACTGTTGATTTTTTCATAGCTTACCAGTAAGAAATACCATTAGCTGGATTTTTGCTTGTCCAGTTTACATAAATCTTGCATTCCTTTGTATCCCTCGTAAAAGTAAAATGCCATAGGTCATGTGATTCTTCAATTCATTATACAAAGTTATTTTTCTCAAAGCACTTAGCAGGATTCTCAAATTTTAATTTTATAAAAGATAACATATAGCTTTAAGCAGTAATTTTGTCAGCACTATTTACCGCACTAGCTTATGAGAGAGATGTATCAGATACCACACATAAACACAAATTATCTAGTAGTGATAAATATGTTTCTTTTTCCAGTAGCAATTAGATGTTTAGGCCATAACAATACAATATAAAAAGTATTTAAAATGATCCATTAATAAAAGGATTGTAACACTGCAGTGAATTTCAGGTCATTTTTTTTTCAAATGAGATATGCATATACGAGTTTTACTTAACATAACTCAAACTGACAATAATACCCTGCAGCCCACAGCGCAGTAAGGAACATAGAATTCCAGAAATGACAGGCTAGCTTCTTCTACAGGCTTCCATCTGTCAGCCCGAATTTTTTTCTTGATCTCTCTATGCTCTCATATAGCAGCCTAAGCAGTGCAATTTCTACATGCTTGAAAAAGCAACACCTAAGTGTTGAAACAATGGCTTTGATTACTGCAGAGACTGGATGCAGACTGAGCTATGGCCAAACATCAAAGTATTTGTTCAGTTAAATCATTGTTGCTAACTCTGTGTAGCAGAATAAAATAAAATAAAATAAAAACAAATCAGTACGTGTCAGATAGCAAAAGCATGTTAGGTACAGCACACAGAATGTCATTTTCTGATGAGCTCTGTGTTAGGTGGCACTTAGTTTTTTCTAGATATTACTAAAATGTAAAAAAAAAGAGCCCTTCTCTCCTTGGGAGACCCCACCCCGCCCCCATCAGCTCCTCTGATTTCTACCATCACAGTCTCCCAAGTGGAAATATGCCTCTGCACACCAGAATCCCTCAGGCTAACTGGTGCAAAGCACCGAGACAGCACGGGCTCCATAGGCTCAAATTTCACTAGGTAATGCTTAGCACTTCCATTAGGTGTTGCTCTTGTGATGATCCAGCTCTGCCTTCCTCCCCTTAGGATGGGTGAGCCACCAATGGCCAGGAACTCCCATTCCCTCCAGCCAGCTCCGGCAGGCACCAGGTGTCCCACTACTTAAAATCAAGCCGCCTGTGCCATAGTCTGGCCTCTACCCCCCTGCACCACATAGCTTACTTGAGGCCGTCAATTTTTTCTGTTCCTTTCACTGATCCTCTGTCTCCATGCTATGCAGAAATAAGTGTATAACAGAACCAGTGTTGTTCTGGCAGTCTCAATATGCAGTGCTTTATTGTGCCTATACATTTTTCTACTAGAATGTATGCACTTAAATATTGGGGGTATCGAGCAGAACTGGTCAGGAAAAAAAGAGATGACTGGTTCCAGTACACAGTTATGTTAAAACTTTCTTTTATAAATTGTCTGAGAAAAAAGGGAGAGAGGTCAAGCTGCATATTAAAGTTTAACACAAACCTGACGGGTGAATTGAATTTCTATGATAGGAAATGCTGAGAAATTTCTAACAGCCCTTGGGAAACACAGCTGGAATGCATTTCATATATGAGAGAAATAATGGTGGCTTTGACTCTGAAAACATAGGTGTGGATAGCTTGGCCGAGTGCGTGTTAACCACTGTTGTCTATTATAGACAGATAGCCACTCTATAAGGAAATAAGATGTGTTGCAATCAGTTTAAATAAACAAAACAGTTAAACGTGTTTGTGTAGGGGGAAGGGCAGTGCAGTGACATCTGATAAAGATTGAGAATTTAGAGGATAGACAGGCAAAAGAACAACCTGTGCTGTGGTGGTGGTGTCACCTCACAGTAAGATGTTGTCCTGTTCGATTCTCAGCTAAAGCATCTTCTTTGTGGAGACATGCGTGAATGGGCATACCTTCGTTGAAGGTTGTGCGTCAGGCCTGGCAAGCCGGTATGTAAAAATCTACTGCCAATCATTAGCGGACCAGAGTTCCGCTGTGGCGACTCCTAACCGGGAAAAGCCGAAAGATACAACAACAGGCAAAAGAACAACCTGCACATCTTGGAGTGTTTTTTTTTTTACTTTTTTCCTGTATGAATGGGTGGATGCCTGTCACTTTGCTGTACTACCATTGCATGGAACAATCCAGACTGCTCTGATCTGGCAGTATGGCTGCTCTTGCTGAATGTCAGAGAGATGTGGATTTATATAAACAATAAAGCTCCAAAGGCTGAAGTTGAAAAGCTGCCCCCATCTCAAAAATGCACCTGCTAAACATTGCTCTGGCAGTGCTCATGTCAAAACATAGCAGGACCGGAGTCAATAAAAAAATAATTTATATTATGTTATGGCTTCAGTATTTTATTTATTTATTTATTTGAATCTGTTTAAAGAGGTGGGGCACGGATCAATTCTAACCAATTTCAGTCATCCCAGGATCAAAAACTGGCCAGACATACAAAAAAGACGAGTACAGTAACACAAGTGACAATAAAGGAGTACACTGGTAGAGTAACGCTTATGACACATAACAAATCCAATGTGTCATTTTACAACATGTACAAAAGTTTGAAAATGTTTTAGAAATTAGAACAAAATAAATTAGTGATGTGAAAATGAGCAAAGGATGTTAGCGACAGTTAGAGTGGAGGTGTGAACTGAGTGGCCATGGAGGATGTTGGTGTACCTGGGAAGTTTTTTATGGTGCCAGATATACTCTCATATGCAAAATTGGTTTATTTTATTTATTTATTTTATTTTATTTTACATTTGTTGACCGGGATAGTCCGACTGGATATATGTCCATTTTCAGCGGAGGCCCGGGGAGAAAAGCTCCACAGAGAAGACAATACAAGTAAGTTACAATACACATAGAGGAAAAGGAGAGAAATACAGGTTAACATATTATTATGCATTACTTAATTAGATACATTTGGCAACTATAACATTAAACAAAGCTTAGAAGACAATGATGACAATGATGTTTTAATTTTCAGTACAGTGACTGTGTATGGCTAGTTAGCTGGTTAGCCATAACCCTTAGATCCCACAGACCTCCAAAAAAGTAAATGCCAAAGAGGACCCACCCAAGGACTGAACCCTGGGATAAATCACCAGCAAGTGTGATTTAAATGGAGTTAGACAATGTGCAGAGTTAGTTTCTAACTTAATGGCAATCCTGTAAATGGTGAGGTGCAAAGGAGCTGCAAAATTATAGACTCATAATTCTGACCATACTCATTTATAATGTTATGGAAAGGGTCATTATGGAACATTATGGAATTAATAAACAAGGACATGGGCAACCTAGAAACACTTAAACCACAGCAGATCAGATTTGTCAAAGCCAGATCCTGCCTACCTAACTTGATTGAGTTATTGAAGAAGTTCACTGAATCAGTGGACTAGGACAAAGCCGTACACAATGCATATCTAATCTGACAAAGCTGTTTAGCACCACCCAACTCCGGTACGATAGATAAATAACCCAGAAAAATGTAAATCCCTAAGTAACTCATAGCAAACTGGCTCATAAGAACCCAAGGCATTAATGTAGGCCTCTTTAGATCCTCCAGAAACCTGTCATTAGCTGTGTACACCAGGGTTCATTCCTTGGGTAACTCCTCTTTTGCATTTCTTCTTGGAGGATAAAGCTACTGTAAAAATTTATACCTAATGAAGTTTCAGATAAACTTGATGCCATCAAAAACTCCACAGAAGACATTAAGATCCTCCAAAACCAATAATCCATGTCAAAACCATGGATTACAACTAAATGCCCAGAAATTTATAATAGTGTTCTTCACTAGCAAAGAAGTCTTGTCGTAAATATCACATTGATACACGCACCTGAAAATTGTCCCCTAAGTTAGGTACACGGAGACCTATGTAGACAATGAACTGTCCTCCTATTCCCATGTGTCCAGTATTGTAAAGAAGTCCTTTTTCATTGCAGTGCTTATTACTAAGGGTATGGCCTCCAGGTCCAGACATGTGACAGCTCTACTATATTCTGAAATCGTCAGGCTGATTGGTGAGCATAGTTTCCCTTTCTGTATGTACCTCTCCAAATATTTGACATGACTTGAATCCTCACAATGTCTTTACTAAGAAAATCAAGGGCTCAATTCATAGAAGCCGATACTGACAATCGTAAAGCCGTGCTGCACTTCATACTGACGATCTTAAAGCCGTGCTGTACTTCATACTGACGATCTTAAAGCCGTCCTGTACTTCATACTGACGATCTTAAAGCCGTGCTGCACTTCATACTGACAATCTTAAAGCCGTGCTGTACTTCATACTGACAATCTTAAAGCCGTGCTGCACTTCATACTGACAATCTTAAAGCCATGCTGTACTTCATACTGACAATCGTAAAGCCGTGCTGCACTTCATACTGACGATCTTAAAGCCGTGCTGTACTTCATACTGACGATCTTAAAGCCGTGCTGTACTTCATACTGACAATCTTAAAGCCGTGCTGTACTTCATACTGACAATCTTAAAGCCGTGCTGTACTTCATACTGACAATCGTAAAGCCGTGCTGTACTTCATACTGACAATCTTAAAGCCGTGCTGTACTTCATACTGACAATCTTAAAGCCGTGCTGTACTTCATACTGACAATCGTAAAGCCGTGCTGTACTTCATACTGACGATCTTAAAGCTGTGCTGTACTTCATACTGACGATCTTAAAGCCGTGCTGTACTTCTTGGCGTCATGCAGGATACTGAGAGGTGATTTCACTTCCATGTTTAGAGCCAATTGCTACCCAGTCTTGTCGGACCTACTGTATAGTTACAAGTCCATTGAGGGTACAAACACACACTTAAGGAATTTAATCTCTTTTGCAACACAAATAGAACATGTTGCAGGGATATATATGTATCACAGACAGTATTAGTTCTTTGAAATTGTCGTCCTTACTACAAAAAAAGCAAAGCACAGTATTTAAATGTTATCTGATCAAATGGATGGGTGACCACAAATTCACTCCTGGTTTAGTACCTTTGCCTGTCAAGGATAGGATCAACGCATAAATGTTCTGCTCATCTCTAGATAATCTGTACTTAAAATATAAAGACTAAAACGTTCATGGGAATGTATGGCTAGGTTTCTAAAGCTCACCATGGATCAGTAGTTTATAAATAACCTATGGAGCTATGAAGCAACGAATAATTTCAGGCAGATTGCTAGGTTGTTCAGAGTACTGTATTATTACTATTGCTCAATGCAAATATGAAAAAGAAGACATTTGTTTAACAACCCATCATTACTACCCAAGAAATCACAGTAGTAAGAAAATGCATTAAAATGTGAAAGTATTTGTAGAACATAATATGTGGGCATATGATCGACATATGGAGTAACCTTGAAAATTTCAGGCTGTCCAGGTGAGCAAACCCATTCTGGTTTAGTATGATTTCTTAGCAAGCAGTGCTGAAGTAATGTGAATGGAGGAAATGTACTTATCTGTGGGTCATAACAGACAAATTAAAATCACCAAAGAGGCTCATTCTGTAGGCAGTTATCTTTAAAACAAAAATTAGAACATCCACTGTGAATTTTTTGCATTCTTAGAAATACAATATTTCCTGCCTAGGTTAAAACATTCATTTTAATCGGAAACAT
Source organism: Protopterus annectens (assembly GCF_019279795.1). Lineage (NCBI taxonomy): Eukaryota > Metazoa > Chordata > Ceratodontiformes > Protopteridae > Protopterus > Protopterus annectens. The sequence goes on along the minus strand of NC_056747.1, from coordinate 1,077,999,169 downwards.
TCACTTTCCAAATCCTGTGTTTCATTTTTTTTATCCTAAATGCTAAAGTCAGAATAAATGATTCACTATTTTAACTTTAAAACCCAAGTGTTAATTTTTCTGGCAGCAATAACAGTTTAGCTTCTTCAGCAAAGTTAAATCATTTTCAGTTGTAAAGGATTTTTTCTATTTGTGAGGTGTAACCTATGCATTGCAAGCATCTCATTCCCTTGTGAAATCAGTTCAGCCAGCACAGCTAAAATTTTATGCTTGTATATGTATTTTGCAATTTGCAAAACATTAGAACAAAACGGAGCTAAAAACAAAGGTATTACAGCTATTAAGATGAAGAAAAGTATTCTATGCATTTTCTTTTATTGAGGTTTCTTTTATTAATATAATTGTCAGTGATGAAGACGAATCTTTACCTAAATCAAAATAAGCTTTTTAAGTAAATCAGGCATTAATAACATTTTTAGGGCTGCAGTAAGAGCTTACATGACATAGGATAGTTATCATTTGCTCTTCAAACAAAGGATAGTTATTTGCTCTTCAAACTAAGATGTTTTAAAATTATATACCATATGTATATGCAAATATCTATATTTATATCTCTATATACATATATATCATTGTGTGTCTGTGTGTGTGAATATATTTGTATGTGTAGATATTTAAATCTATCTATACACACACACACACACACACACACACACACACACACACACACGGTTGGAAGCCAAAACAGTGAACGCTCATTCTTTCCTATGGAGATTTTGCTGGTAGCCTTTTGTATGAGATTGCTGTGCAGAGGAGTCAGGAAATTTGCCCTTAGTAATATATAATATATAATTAGCACAGGGTATATCTGGTGCAAGGAGCTTAACCCCTAAAAATAGTTTTACTTTTTGTTGTTTTCAGTCATTTTACATTAGATCTAAAATGATCATTCTTTCTTCATTCACTCTTCGATGTTTGATGAAACACATATATCTATCTACACACACACACACACACACACACACACACACACACACACACACACACACACATATAGATAGATATCTGTGTTTATATATGTATAGGTCTGTGTGTACATGTCTTTAGTGCCATGCATTGCACTGATTGCAGAGAATGTTGAAAGCATGTGTTACTGGCATGTTTACCCTAATGTTTGTTTGTGTCTTTCGGCTTTTCCCGGTTAGGGGTCGCCACGGCAGAACTCCGGTCCGCTAATGATTGGCAGTAGAGTTTTACGTGCTGGCTTGCCAGGCCTAATGCACAACCTTCAAAGAAGGAACACCCATTCATGCATGTCACCACACAGAAGACGCTCTAACTGAGAATCGAACGGTCAACGTCTAACTGTGAGGCAACAATGCTACCGCAGCACCACTGGCATGTTTACCCTAATAAATCTCATAAATTTGACAAATGCCAGCAGCTTGCTTTCTGAGATTGTGTGCTACAGCAGGAAGTAGGTTGTAGCCCCTCCCTCACTGTAGTGCAATCTTGGAGTTGACATATATAATTAGCAGTGTGTTTAGGAGGTGCATGGTGGGCATATACGTCGTAACTGTTTTCTTTGTTTTCATGATTTGTGCTTTTGAAGTCAATCTTTTAGAGGTCAGTCATTTCTTTTACTGATTCAGTGATGAGTTCATATATAAAATGCATCTGTGTGTGTTTGTTTGTCTTTCTTTTGGCTTTTCCCGGTTAGGGGTCACCACAGCGGAACTCTGGTCTGCTAATGATTGACAGTTGGTTTTTATGGTGTCAATTTGCCAGCCTGATGCCCAACCTTCAATGCAGACATGCCCATTCAACGCATGTCTTTTGAACGCCCATTCGACCGCAGGGAGGACATGCAGACTCCACACAGAAGGCACTCTCAACCCAAGCCGAGAATCGAATGGGAGAACCTCTTGCTGTGAGGCAACAACGCTACCGCTGCACCACCACGGAAGTGTGTGTGTGTGTGTGTGTGTGTGTGTGTGTGTGTGTGTGTGTGTGTGTGTGTGTGTATATATATATATATATATATATATATATATATATATAAATCTATACTCATACAGACACACACGCACGCACGCACACACACAAAACATACGTGTAGATACAAATTCATATTCAGACATCAAAGAAGATAATAAAATAAAAATACAGAATTTCACCTTAATAAGGCCATGAGGAACTATAATATAGATACCTGTTCTATTTTATAATGAGGGGACATGGAATATGTCATTTAAAATCCTCTACTGGTTATCCTTCTTTTCTGTTTTACTTAGATAACCCATGATGTACCGGATAATCTATATTTTTCTATTATTTTTTTTTTCTTATAGTGTTAAGCTATTTACCCTGAATAGATATGAAATCTGCCATCTTGCTTTATTTTAAACCTTTAATGGACTCTGTGGCTACCAAACAAACTGATGTATTATTCCATCATTTGCATTCACATTTATTTTGAAAAACTGCTAAATTAGTTCTAAAATTGTCTTTAATCAACCAGGATACTATTTAAACAGCAAGTATGAAGTTAAATCGAGATGTTTTTATATGGTAGTGTTGGTAAACCTTACATTCAATTATGAATTTGTCTTTCCTTTTAATGTTCTACCCTTTTGCGATATCAGATAGTTGTTGAAAATCTTTCAATCTTTTCTTGATATTTTGAATATTCTGTATTGGGAAGAACACACTTGGTGATGGCTCATAATTTTTGTTTACTTTGTGATGTCATATGGGATCATGAGTACCACATGGACATGTGACTTGCACTTTTTAGAATGCTTATAGGATGATTCTTGTTAATGTAGTTATAAGTCAACTTCTTCTTCTTCTTTTGGCTTTTCCCAGTTAGGGGTCACCACAGCAGATCACCTGTCCGCTCATGACTGGCAGTGGAGTTTTACAGTGTCGAGCTGCCAGCCCAGTGCCCAACCTTCCATGGAAGGCACACACACACACTCGCACCTGGGGCTAATTAAGAGTGTCCAATCCACCTGCAGCATGTCTTTGGGATGTAAGAGGAAACCGGAGCACCCGGAGGAAACCCACACGACCACAGGGAGGACATGCAGACTCCACACAGAAGGAGCCCCAGTCAAGTATCGAACCGGAGAACCTCTTGCTGTGAGGCGGTAATGCTGACCACTGCACCACCGTGGCTGCCCGTAATTATGAGTCAACATGTTCTGTTATCTAGCTGTACATATAATATAGGGCTTGGTTTAACATGAAAAAGGTACCATAAAAGTTCCTGGCTAGTAACCTAAAGATCTGTAATCCAGCTACTCAGCATTAAAAATACAGGGAAAAGAAAGTAAACATTTAAAGCTACAGCAAAACTGCCTAAATTGCCATCAGCAGAAAATTAAAGTTAAATACATTACCTAATAGATGTTTGCTACAGATAACACTCAAAAAATAACAGCAGAATGACTGTACATTTGCTCATTAAGAATAAGCAAAATAAAATCCTTACAAGGAAAAGAAGAAATCACACACAAGACCGATATGAATGCAGTGTACGTGTTTGTATGCACACATGCCTACATAACTGTTTGTTTTTGAATTCATGTATGACAGAAAAGAGGAATTAAAATGAAAATGGAAACTGAAGAAGTTAGGTTATAATGAAACAAAATTGTTAAATGCTGCAAAAAAGAGAAGTGCGCTTGGAAGAAAAAATGCTATATAATGAAACATAACATACCGATATATGTCACATGCAAAAGCAACTTATAAAATGTACGACCTTAGACAGGAAACATATCCAACCACAAAATGTATCAAAATATAACGCACACGGAAAAAGTGCAATTAACCCACACACACACACGATAGTCAGCAGCGCCTTATTTCCAAGTGCTCTGTGTTAGTGATTTTGGTGGGTAATATACAGCATTTGCCATTTGTGGGGTACTTCCCCTAAAATTCCCCTGCCATGGGTTTTACAGCCCACACCGTCAGCACTAAGTTAATTGGAATCATTGGATTTTTAGAAAGTGAAAGACAAGCTATTCTACATGAAAATGGCAAATGATCACAAATAATACATCTGCATACATTTTTCCTACCTACCATTACATAGCATTTTGTCAGGCACATGCATAGACACAAAAAATTGAAGTATTGTACATGCTTGTAACACAGCAACTATGCAATAAATATCATGCATGTAAGGAAAAAGACTGCATAAATTCCCATAGCCTATTTGAAAAAATACAAGTGATGTGTTCTTTTGATTTCATAATACACATAAGTCAAAAGATGCAAAATAAAAGACACTTCATCATCTATGTGGCTCAGAACCTGCTACAACTCCAGTGCAAGCATGCTCACAGAAGTGAAATACAAATCTGCTGCAACTTATCCAAGTTCCAACAACCACCTCAATAAGCATTCAAATAGTCATTCTCTCGCCCATCTCCAAGATGTTGGAAAAATGCATACATATTCAAATCGTAAGCCATCTGAGTCCCAACCAGGTCCTGCCTCCCACACAACATGGATTCAGACCAAGCCACAGCACTACAACGGTCGTCATATTATTTATGGACATTATAAACAGATACACATACACACCATTGCATCAGCAAGGTTCAGCAAAAGCTAGGAATCCTCTATAGGCACAAATTCTTCTTTATCTCCACCACAAAACAAATTGCAGCATCCACTTACCTATTTTACCTATTACCCTCTCTCTTATATGGTACGCCACTGCTTAGTAGCCTTCAATCCTCCCTAAAAGCTGAATTTGAGTCTTGCTGTAACAAAATTGCCAAATTTGCTACTAATGCCAAACACTATATCCATCACTGCACCGCTCTTCATTCTCTGAACTGACTTGAATTACCTCACTACCTCTTCTACCTGCAACTAACAACTGCACACAAAATAACATTTAAACCATCAGACTGCCCTGCTCTAAGCTCAATTTTTGGTTTGTACCATCCAGATAGACCTCTTGGATCCGAGAGTCAGTAACTTTTAACAGTACAAAAACCAAACCTGCCAGCGGGCTAGCTTCTAATCTCTTGTTCAGTAGTCAACCAATAACTATCAAGACTACCCCAAATCCTGCCACTTTCAAAACCTCACAAAGAGACTACCTATCTTCCATCTGGAATTGCACCTGCACCTTGTCTCGCCATCTCAAAACTTAACATCCTCTGCTGAATGTTATTGATGTTTAATCTTTTGTTATGTATCCATATCAGCTGTAGGTCCTACTGCTCGCACAGTCAGAAACAACCACAAAATGCCTGCTCTGTAATATATCCAATTGTTAAATATGTTAACTTTGCTGTATATACTCATGAATTGTCATCATGGCATTGTTTTAACTACTACAATATTCTATATAGACTTTTTTCATGGAGCTTTTCTCCACAGGCTTCAACTGAAAATGGGCTGCTTATGGCCTTGTGGACCACCCTGGTAAATAAATGAAATTTCAAACACACACACACAACATAAAATTGCAAAAGAAATTTCTGTCAGTGGTCACTTGGTCCATAGTGAGCATTAACATGGGCCTCGCAAAATGTGTGTGACCTGATGTTGAAAGTTATCAATGTAGTCATCATCAGATATTGCTTCTCAATAAGAGAGTTTCTGATAATTCAAAAGTAAACAGACACATTGATTGTTTTTTCTACTTGCTGAAAGAAAAAAACGACTTCATTATTAGCATACACCATTATGTAATTAAATACAAAATAAGCTTCTGTTTCAGTTTATACACTACAGACCTAAACATTTATATGGCTCAGCAGACTATAAATTCCCAAATCTAACCTATAGCTAGACTTCAAACCTAACTCAAATGCAACTTGATCCGTTATTTACCACAGGAGGGAGTTGGAGGTCGGCATGATCGTTAAGGTGTTTACCTCACAGACACAAGATATAGGGTATGATTCTCACATTTGACCAACGACCTGTCATTAGCTAAGTGTAATAGTCTGCAAACTGATTGCCTAGTATTTACCTTTGAAACCATATAATACATTACACTATTTAATCGTAACCTTGAAAACTGGGTGGGAAATTGGAAATTCACACGAAGTTTGATCCCCATGTCTCTGATAGACAGAGGCAGACAGTAACATATTACTTCTGGAAACTTCCTAACTAACATACCCTCTCCTAATAAATGACATGATACATAGATGATGTCCATACATCTGAAGAAGTAGTTTTATCACTGCAAAAGAGCTTATGGCTGTTTCACTCAATAAAACCTGTTGATTTTATGAAAAGAGCCTGGTTTTGCTTAACCTTATTGCTCCCTAATAGGGACATAATTGGGTTTGATTGCACAGCTAGGTTTATAAAGGCCCTAGAGGTCATTAGATTAGTATACACCTATGAACCTAAGTAGATAACTGATCAAGGAAAGACATGATACCTACCATGTAGTAAAAAGGACAGTTGGCAGTGCACAGTATGTCAGAGGGGTGAATAACACGGTGGTTACAATCTTGCGAATATGTCTCTGAATGTCTCTGAATCATTACTGAGAATTTTTCAGTGATAGCAGACATTAACGTCAGATATTCTTCAAGACCCATGACAACTGACAATGTGTACCATACATGCTCAGTCCATAATGTATGACATCAGCAATCCAAAAAAATAGAACAGGTTTAGAACACCACTGCAATCAATTTAAGAAGCCATTGTAAAATGTAAAAAAAAAATGGATGATACTGCAAGGATCTTATTAGCAGTATCTTCAACAGTGCTCGTAACAGCAGGGGTCACAGAGAATAACATCCTGCCAAGCATATTGGACAATACATATGGATACATGGAGAGCCAGTGGAACAGGAAATTGCTCCACATGAAGGGATACATCTACATCTGAGTAAAGGTGGTAAAACCCAAGTTCTATAGGATGTGTGATTTGCCAGTAATATCATTGATGGACAGTGATACAGTGTAGGGCAGACAAGGAGGAACTGTTAGGACGTACATGCCAGATGCAGGAAAGTTGCATTTGCTAATATACTCAGCAAGCCTACTGAAAGATTGATATGCCAAGCAAGATGGTAAAAAAGCTCTTTGGCACCCAGAAACCAGACGTTGTGCAATTTTTCCAATGTTTCTTGTCCAGTCATATACTTATACGATGAGACACCCTCTGAGGAGGGACACATTGAAACCACCACAAGAAAAAGTAGAACACTGGCAGGACCTCAGCCACCTGCAGTGTCCTCTGAAATCAGGGGCATTTTTTAAATGTTTTACATGTGATGGACAGAATACTGCAGAACAGATACTGTTCACTGCTTTAGAGAAATATGACCAGCTATAGTCAGGATGTCTAATAAATGATGTATGGGGCATTTGTGAGCAAGGGCTCTTTGAAATAAACAGTGCTTTAAAGTACTTCCCAGTTGTGTACTTTGTCATGAGCCACAAATTACTGCATGTATACAAACCGATGTGGACAATATTGTTGGAAGAACTCAGTCATATGATGGAGTCTACATATGTCATGTCTGACTTTGAATGTGTGGCCCTCCAGGGCATGTGGTCAGTCAGCCCATTTTCCTTACACTAGGTTATAAATCCTTTGTTCTAGTGTTGGTGGAGATATTCAAGTTACAGTGGTTCAGGATTACCAGATATCTAATGCCTTAGTAAGTGTGACAGAGATCTCCCCTCAAAAGTAGTAGTATATTATAATGCTAGGAAGATGTTCTGATTAAATTGTACATCAACCGATACTGCAGACAACTTTGCTGATTTGTTTTTTTGGCTAAAGTATTACAGTATGTCTGTTAAATAAGGAATGAAATAGAATTGTAGGAATGTTTAACTATATATTTTTATGAGGCACATATTGTTTATAGTTGATGCTTATGATACCCAATAGCAACTCTGCCTTACTTTTTCTATTTAATAGTCTTCCTGTAACTTGAGCACAGCAGTTCACTATGTCTGTTCATTGTAACTAACTAGTGTCTTGTTTTATATCATTATTACCCATTCCTCCTGCTATCTCAAAGCATAGTAACCTTATAGTCACAATCCCTCACAAGTTCTACATTTTCAAAAATGTTTAAATTCATTTCTTAATACAAGCAGGAAGCTTGTAGCTCTGGCAAATGGCTGAGAGTACTCTGTTCATACAGGCAACTCTAACACCATTTTATTTTATTTTTATTTTACATTTGTTGACCGGGATAGTCCGACTGGATATATGTCTATTTTCAACGGAGGCCCAGCGAGAAAAGCTCCAGACAATAACAAAAATATAATTACATATCACATGTCACAGATAAAATAGAATATTTACAGAAAACATAGAGACAAACCATACAGAATTACATATAGACTTTTTTTTTACATTAATTCGATGAACGATCATTATTAATAGTTTCTTAGGAACATTTGTTCAGAGTAGGTAAATCTGAAAGTTGCAGTACAAGATAGGTTACATAGCAGCTGTACACAATCCGGAGAAAAGATTAGCCAAGCTTAATACAATAGCATGTCCATTTTGATCCAAGGTATTGTTTGAACTTAGTTTTGAACTGACCTAGAGAAGAGAGAGAGGTAATCTCAGGTGGTACAGAGTTCCATGACCTGCCTAAAGAGTTTGTAAAGAGAGAGTCGCTGGCTAGCTTGTTAGTTTTACATGTCTGGATAAGGAGTCTGTTGAAAGAATGCAATGGTCTAGGGTTGTTATACAGGGTGACCAGATTTTGAGTGCATGGGTGTTTTCAGGGTTGTATATAATTTTGTGGGCCATAACCAGTTGGTTATATAAGATTAGACTGGGTAGTTCAAGCCATCCAAGCTGGATTAGATTGATGAAATGATGTGTCCTGAAAGGCAGCCCGGTGGCAAACCTGGCGATGTGATTATAACAGATAGTGATTTTGTTCAGGACAGTCTTGTTAGTATTACAGAGAAGAGGGGATGCATACAAGAGACTAGAAAGAAGGTGAGACTGAGCAATGGCAACCTTGGCTGGGGGAATCAGGAAGTGTTTTACTCTGTACAATGAACCTAGTTTTTTATTGATGGTTTTGATCAATTGGTTAACATGTAGGTCGAATTTTAAGTTATCAATAGTGATACCTAGTAGTTTAGTAGAGTGGTCAGGTGAGATTATTGTATCATCCTTTGCTTTAATTGTAAAGTTAATGGCGCTAGACTTTTGTGTAGGTGAGAATAACAGCATTTTAGTCTTTTTAGGATTCAGTATCAGGCGACGGTTGGTAAGCCAGTTTTCTATTGTGTTAAAGGTGGTCTGGGTAGCTAACTATAACTCTGTGGGGGATGTTGCTGAGCAAATCAGAGTAGAGTCATCTGCATATTGGATACAGCTGACTTTAAGTATGACAGTGTTCAAATCGTTGATGGAGAATAACAGGGGCCCTAATATTGAACCTTGTGGTACACCCAGGGTGTTAGGTAGAGAGTTTGGTCTGCCAAAGTACAGCCTGCTGTCTACCACTTGGGTAGGAATTAAACCATTGAAGGGCTTTGGGATCTAGACAAAGTGATTGCAGGGTATGGATTAATAGTTGGTGATCGACCATATCAAAAGCTTTGGACAGATCCAAAAAAAGAGCTAAAGAAATATGGTTATTATTATGATTAAGGGTTATGGTATTGGAAAAGACTAGTAGGGCTGAGGTGGTACTATAGAGAGGTCTGAAGCCATGCTGGGTATCTGCCATGAGGTGGTTATGTATTCGGTGGTACATGAACTATTTCTGAATACATTTTTCCTTTATCTTTGCTAGAGGAGAGATTATAGCTATAGGCCTATAGTTGGAGAGCTCGGTAGAACTACCTCCTTTATGAAGGGGGATTACATAGGATATTTTCCATATATCGGGGAATTTTTGCTTCTACTATGGTGGGATTGATAAGTAATGACACTGGGTAGGCAATGGCATCAGCTGATTTTTGTAGGTATTTAGCCGGAAGTTGGTCAGCCGAGAGTGTGGTGGGTTTTAGTTTTCTGATTAGGGTACAGATAAGTGATGTGGCAACAGGTTGAAAGCTAAATAAGGGTAGATTTCTAGGGGTGGTACTATCTAGGCTATGGGAGCTAAGAGGAAGTTGGCTGGCTAGGGCTTGAATTTTCTCGGTAAAGAATTGTGTGTAATATGTTAAGTTTGCCAGCTATAGGTGACTTGAACTTAGTACATTGTTACCTAATTCTCCCTAATAGTTCATAATCTAATTTCTCTTTTTCTCTCTCCGTTTCAGTGATTGCTATATTTTTAATATCAGTCCTTTTCCCACCACACTGTTTGAAATGGGAAGTACAGTAAACTCTCAGTTAACCAGAACTCAAGCAATCAGAAAACAAAAATTTATGAAATACCGTGCAATTTTCATGTGTTGCATTTTCTGCCCCCCCGCAGAAACATACATTATGGTTTTAGAGTTTTAGAGTTTTAAAAAGGAAGATAGGAAGCAATTCCCTCTTTACCTAACATAAGAACAAGTCAAACCAAACAAATATATAGAGTACAGTATTAGTCAGGCCTATTTTTAACAGTATCTCTCAATCAACCAGAAACTACACATATCTGCCATCTACCCATCCCCATGGGTGCCGGTTAACTAAGAGTTTATGGTAATCTGTGGACAGAAAGTAGCAACAAGTGGAACTGCTCAGCTATCATGCTGCAACAGCAGCTGTTAGCATAAATGGATACTTTGATCGAGACCACGCTGTATGTTGTTAACATTACCCTCCTTAATAGCAACTGGAAGCAGATCCTCCTATCCTAGAATAGTCAAAAATGCTTAAACATCTTCATATTCTTATTATATCTCTCTATAGTAAATACTAACTGCAGAACTTAGAAAAATACATCTGAAGCTGCACACCATTTGTTTAAGTAACTTTATGCAATTATTCTGGAGTTTGCAAAAGACTTACCAAACGGATTTCTTCTCAATCTTTCTTTGATACACAGAATGGCATATCCCATTCCATTTGCCCTTGCTACTGGTGGGCTCACTCAACGAAACTCAACTACCCTACCCAATTCCCACCCACTCTGACTACTTCAATATTAATATACCTACCTTTAACCCCTCCCTCCATACCACAACCTCCAATAAGGAAATACTCTGTCACACCACCACTATTTCATCCATTCATAAATCTTAAACACAATCCCATGTCCATGACCTCAAACCATACTCACATTATCAATAAAAACCTCCAATCTTTCACCAGTCTTAAACTACTTGAACAGTATTACCCAGCCACCCCATACCAGCAGCGTATACTGCAATGCCACCTTCCCCTCAGTTAACTTATCATGCTATTACTCTTCACTGTTACTACTCTCCTTCTATTTATCTTTCCTCCTACCATCAGCAACTTTACAATAACATTATTCCAACCAGCCCTTCCATAGCTTCTAATACAAACTACTTGTGTTTCTCATACAGCCTTATCCCCAACTCTCCCCACAAATACTTTCAACCCTTCAGACTCCCACCAATTGCCAAAAATAAACATTTCAAACTGAAATACTTTTATATCACTAATAACATATTTGCCTCCCACCACCCTACAAAACTACTGCTACTACCATCTGTGAATATATACCCAAAGCCGTGTACAAATAACCCACAAGACATAAGACTAAAAAAAAAAAAAACACTACTCAACTTCCACCCCAAATCAAATCTATGCTAAAAATCGCTTACTATAAACATCAAGGTATTACAGACTAACAGACTTACACTCTGGGATAGGTCAAGAAATCCCAGACATAATTATTAATCTGATGCTATCAATTTTCATTTTATCTATGATGTATGGGTTCGGTTTTGATATCGGAACTGACTGGGCCATTACTACAGCTCATGCTGACCAAAAATTCTCGAGCTTGACCTCTACCCATAAACTCTGTCTTAAATACCTCAGATCTCATTTGCCGCTTTTCCAGCCAGACACATTCTCCAGAGATCTTGAGTTTCATTGCTTTTTCTGAGGAAAAATCTAATTTCTCAAATTGTCTCTAATCTTTTTCCCAGTTTTTTTCCCTGTTTACTGTTCCTTTACCCTTATCATTCACTGTTACACATTAGTGCATTTCTTTGCTGTTATTGTTGATAGCTCTTTTTCGTGCACATTTGTATATTTCTTTATCATTGCTGATAGTTTCTTCCCTCTCCTGTCCTATTAAAAAAAAATACAGCAACAACCTTTAGCTTTTTCTCTCTATTTTGTTTTTCTTCTTATGTGTGAGTGCTGTACATGTGTGCGTGTGTGTGTGCCTTCCAACCCAGTTTTTTTATATTATGGCTGAGAAAGCTAAGGCCCCTTCTAGCTTTAAAAAGTGGCAGACGTGCCAGCCATAGGATACCCTTATCTGAGTTACATCTACTATGTGCGTATTGTTTGGGTCCTGTTCATTTACAGCAGGACTGCAGTATCTGTCCTGGTTTTAGCCACAGAGCACTGAGAGAGAAAAAAAAACTGATTTTGAAAGGTTTGCTGCCACAACTGCTACAGATAAAAACAAAACATAAATTTAATTCCCTTCCTACTTGGAAAAGGGTAAAAAGAGGACTTTGTTGGTGCCAAGTTCCCTGTCGGGACTGACAAGTAAAAAACATCAAGTCTTGGTTCCAAAGAGTTCACTGGATCCGATGGACTCTGGCTTAAAGACTTTGATAAAAGACAAATCCCCAGCACCTACCACCACTACTGTGACAAAATCCTCAATGCCGAAGGCTTCGGCTCAGGAGACTTTACCTTCCACTTCTTTATCAGTGCCAACTATGTTGGTGCAGACTCTGAACATTACACACCAGGAAGTTTTACCCAGAAAGATATACTCTCCATTTGTAGACCCTTTTGTGGGTGAGCTTCCATCGGTCCTTCTTCAAAGAAAAAAATCACCCTCTATGTCATCGGTCCATTCCACTAAAAAGCTTGCAGAGTTAGACGTGAAGTGATTGGTGAATAAAAGTTTGTTGGAAGAGGTCTTACAGGACTACCTTCAGCTCCAACTCCCTTGTTTAGGAGATGAGCATTCATTCACCCCTTTAACCACTCTTACTTTGACTTCCACCCAGGTTTGGGGGTTTACATTTCTAAGTTGTCCAGAGCTGACTGTACTAGTTCCAGAGATTTCTGTCACTTCAGAACCAGTCAATACCCTGAGTTCTTTGATTGTATTTGAACCAAAATCCTCCTAGGGCAGTATCTGCCCTGTTGGCTTTGAGGACCAGGGGTCAACTCAGATTATTTTTGGAGCTGTCCATGCACCTTGGAGCATCGGCATTGTTTACTTTGGCTCTGACTTCTGTTTTGGGGGTGGTTTCCTCAGAGCTGGAGGTGATCATGGTTAAAGGCTCCCTCCCCTCTTTGGGGGATCCATCCTTTGAAGCAATGGAGAGGGCCTTTTCTCTTACAGTGACTCAGTCTTCTCCTTCCCCCTAGGAACAGATACATTCCTCATGCCCAGTTATTCGACTGGTCTCTCCATTGGAATAGCTAGTGCCAAAACCTCAGGAATCTCAGATGCAAATTCTGTCATCTTCTGATACCTCTATAGACTATCTTCCTGAAGATGTTCCTCAGAAGAAGTACAAGAGGAAGCACACAGATTCACCACAGGAATCGGTTATGGAAGACACTGATTTTGAAGAAGTGGAAGTGTCTCCAAGGTGAACCCCTGATGATGTCTCCATTGGAGACATCCTAGAAATCTTGAAGCAGAAGGGGGGGGGGGGAGTCCAAAATCCTTTCTTGGAGGAATCAGTTTACCTGCAGGCTTTTGGCACTCACCCATCTACCTCTTGGATGATTCCAGCCACTGACAAACTCATTCAGTTGATTTCCCAGTGGGCATGGAATGCTCCAGATATCATTGATCTCATCCCTAAGAGACAGGACAAAATTATATCTGTTCCTGATTATAAGGAATTTTGGGCTAAAGGTTTAGTAGTGGATGCCATGGTCATAGTGGCTGCCATGAAATAGGAACTCGCTGAAGAGAGTTCATCTATCCTTCCACCCAACAGAGTCTTGGGTTATGGAAAGATTTGGAAAGCAAGTTTGCTGTTCATTGACCTTCTTCTTAAGGTCTTTGAATTTCCTAGCAGACTTCAAAGGGGTCTGATCAACGAGTTGCCAGAAACCCTGGCAGATGTGTTGCCAAGGGAGTCCAAGAAAAGGTTGCTTCCCAGTTGGCCACCCTGGAGTCTGCCTCAAACTCGCCCATGTGGCTCATTGCGCATTCAAGCAAAGGGACCTCCAGAGTGGTGGGTTCAGGCATAGCCAAAAGGAGATGTGTGTGGATGTGCCTATGTGACTTTACAGAATAATTTAAGTCTTCATTTGTCAATGCTCCTTTTGATGGATCATCTTTGTTTGGCCCAAACGTAAGAGAGAGACTTTATCCAGGTGTGAGAAGGATGGTAAGACCCTTTCTGCTGTGTGCATACATTTTTCAATCCCCCAAACATCCTTTTCTAGGAATCAGAGGAGCAATGAAAAGATGTGGCTCAAAAAATCCCAAGGGCCTTTCCAGGACACATATGGAGGTAGTTCCCCCAGGGGCAGAGTAGGGACCACAATGGAAATGCCGCCCATGTGGCAGAGGTGGTCTGCAAAACCAGGGCTTCAGAGACTCCTTCCTGAGTAAACCCTTACAATGTTCCTGAAAGGAGACCTGATTGTCCTTCTCTGGAGGCAGTCAGGGGATGCTTATCCTTGCACCAAAATGCCTGGCTATATATAACACATTTATGGGTGCAAAGGATCATATCCAGAGGTTATATCATACTCTCTTCCAATCTTTCCCCTATATACAAAAAAATCCCAATGTTCCACCCAGTCAGAGGGACCTAGCAGTTCTAGAAATTCAAAACTTGCTAGACAAGAGTGTCATCCAAGAAGTCCCATCAGACCAAAGATGATCTGAAGTTTACTTGATTGTTTTTAGTGCCAAAAAAGACAGGGGATTGGTGACCAATTTTGGATCTCAGTGTGTTGAACAAATCAGTTCAACAAATGAAATTCTGGATGGTCATGGTACATTCCATTCTTCTGTTTATAGGAAAAGATGACTGGATGTGCTTGATATGCCTTCAGGATGCATATTATCACATAAAAACTGACAAGCAGTCCAGAGTGTTCCTCCGCTTCTGGCTGGAAGCCAGTTATTACCAATTCAGGGTGCAACCCTTTGGTCTCACCACAGCCCCCCTGGTTGTTCACCAAATGTATGGTAGTGGTAGCAGCTCACTTGAGACTGCAAGGAGTCTGGGTATTTCAGTACTTGGAAGACTGGCTCATTACTGCTACAACCATACAAAGAAGGGACTATGTTCTCCAAACCTGTACATACTTTGGTATAACTATCAGTCAAGAAAAATCCCAAATATCTCCATCTCAGAGCTTGGAATTTATAGGGGCAGTGCTGAATATGAATATAACCACAACATCCCTCTCCCCAGTGAGATTTTAGAAAATCATAGCCCAGGTTCAAAAAATAATACACAGTAAGAAAGTTTCCTCTCGCCTAGGTTTGGAGGCCCTAGGTTCTATGGCAGCAGCAATTACTTTAGTTCCCCTAAGCCAGATATTGCATGAGAATTATACAATGGCTACTAGATTCTCAATGGTCAATACTGTATCAACTCATGTCTCATAAGATTCTGATCACCAATTATTGTGAAAGGATCTAACTTGGTGGTGGGTCCACTCCAAGGTAATTCTTCTGCATTGTCCATTTACATTCCAGAGCCCAAGGCCATAGAGACTATGGATGCCTCCCAGATTGGGCTGGTGGGCATTTTCTGGGCAAGACTGTCCAAAGCACTTGGTGTCCTACAGAGTCCAACTTACATACCAATGTTCTAGAACTAAGAGCGGTGTAGCGGTTTGTGTTGGAAGCCTTTCAATCTACTCTTCCTGTGCGAACAATTGCCATTCAAACAGAAATGCCAGTGGTTTGTTACATCAACAAACAGGGAGAAACTAGTCTTATCCCCTTTGTCGAGAAGCACTCAGTGTGTGGCAGTGGGCAATCTCTTCCAACCACTTTCTGAAATGCACATTCCGGGGAGTTCCAATATCATAGTAGACAAACTGAGCAGATGTATTCTTCAGCCTCATGAGTACTCTCTCAATCCAAAAGTGACAGAAAAAATATTCTGTTAATGGGGCCAACTTTGCTGTGACCTTTTCTACTCTCCCCTTAACAAGTGCAGCTACTTTGCCCTGATTCCCCCTCCAGGCAAGTCACCAAGAAACAATGTTCTCCACATTTGGCCCTCTGGACTCCTATATGCCTACCCCCGATACCTCTAATCCCAAAATTCTTACAGAAAGCACTCAGGTTGAAGAGCAGAGTGATCCTCATTGCTCCATTGTGGCCTCGACAGATATGGCTTCCTCTTTCTTTGGCCTTATCTAATTCAATGACCATGGTCTCTGCACCCAGCTAGAGACCTTTTGTCCCACCCAGATATTCCAAACCTCAAACTGACAGCACGGTTGCTCCAGTTCCACTAATGACCAGGCATTTCAGTCTTTCATCCCTAGTACACCAAATTCTCCTAGCTTCTCATAAACCTTCCACATGGAAAGTTATACAATATTAAATGAAGAGATTTACTATTTGGGCTTGTGAAAGGGATATTGTTCCCTTTTCCACTCCTATTGATAATATTCTAGATTTCTTAGCCTCTCTTTTCAATGCAGGAGCCTCTCCTTCTACCATTAGAATACAGCTAGCAGCAACTTTACATTTCGATGATGGTTTGAAAGAGTTCATTGGCTTTTCATAGACTCTGTAAGTCATTTCTAAAAGGGGCAATTTTGCTGAAACATCCCTTCAAAGATCCTTCACCCTGCCTTGGCTCTAAACCTGGTACTGAAAACTATTGTACATTCTCCCTTTGAGCCTTCTGCAGACTGTGATCTGAAATATTTGTCATGTAAAACATTGTTTTTGGTAACAATAACCTCTGCTAGAAGAATATCTGAAATTCAGGCTTTATCATGTAAACCACTTTACCTGATCATTCATAAGGATAGAGTCTCCTTACGAACACATCCCACTTTCCTACCAAAAGTAGCATCTGAATCTAATATTAATCAGATGATTAATTTACCAGTATTCTTTACAAATTTTTTGAACAGAGGCAAATACCAGTCTACATTTGCTAGATGTTCACAGACAATTGCATTTTTACCTTCATAGGACAAAAGATATGAGAAAATCTGACCAACTGTTTGTCTACTTTCCAAGTACTAATTTTGGTAAACCAACCAGCAAAGTGTCTTTAGCCAAATGGCTCAAGGACTGTATTTCATTTATCTATTACAGAAGGAATATTACTTTAGCCAGGCCTGTTAAACCACATTCTACAAGATCTGTAGCTACTTAGGCAGATTTTCAGTCTAGAGCTTCAATGGATGATATATAGCTTTATTACTCATTATAAATTGGATTTGGTCTCTAGGGGAAGAGCGTCCTTTGGTTCAATGGTGCAAAGGAATATCCTTCCATGAATCTGCCCAAGGTCTAAGGTAGCTGGAGACTGTTTCCCATATGTCAAGTTTAAAATAAAAATTGACAACATCAGGTAAAGAAGCTATGTACTTACCATAATGTTTCATCTGTGTTGTCCATTTGCATTTATCCTTGACTCCCCTCCCTCAAACCCCCACTTTGAGTTTTTTTGGTGGAATGGATAATATACTTGGGTCTTGTAGTCTTTAAGGCATAGCAGATATGACTTCCACTGAGACTTCCTGATCGATCACTATATTTCTAATTTTCAAAATCAATCTGAGGTATTTAGGAGACAGGGATTATGGGTAGAGGTAAAGCTCAAGAGTTTTTGGACAGCGGGAGCTGTAGGAATGGTCAAGTCGGTTTAAATATCAGAACTGAACCCATACCATCCATCCATGCTCAACCCCTTTTCCCATTTTGCATATGTGGTTGGAGTGTCACTTCAGCAGTGACACCCATACGTCAAGGACAAATGAAAATGGACTACACAGATGGAATGTTATAGTAAGTACATAATGTCTTTTTACTAAAAACTAGCTAAACTTAAAATTGGTCTCCTGTGGTAGAACATCCTCCAATATGACAGCAAAAAAGGAGGAGGAGTGTCCATATATTCAAATAACCACACCGTAACTCATTTCACACCCTCATATGCCTTCTTTTAATAAAGCAGAATTATTAACAGTTTTATTCAAACGAAATCAGCATAAATCCTTATTCATCATAGGCACCTCTGTACCCCCCAAAAAGAACCAATCAACTCTTGAAGACTTACTTTCATGGGTGTCCATCTATTTTTCACAGGAAACTATCACCATAAGAGATGTTAACATTAACTGGGCTAAGTCCTGACCACTCTCAGACTCAGCTCCCATAAACCTCTTCAATTCTCTCAACTAGAAAAAAAAATACAATTAGCACAATAACTGATCGGATCCTACCCATGAACCCTGAAAGAATTTCATCATCTGACATTTTACCCAATGTTTCCAGTAACCACCACTCCACCTTTGCAAGCCACCATGACTGTAAAAAACAAAGGAAGTCCAGTACATCATAGTCATTAACTTAAAGCTCTTCAGCAAAAACAATTTCATTAATACATTTAAACAATCTTCTTAGTCTTAACTAAAATCCCTACCACTAGACAAAACAGTAGAATTCTTTAATATGATATTCCTTAGTATTCTGAATATCCAAGACCCTCCCAGAAACAAGTGCATTTGGCCCAACTCTGCCCCATGGCCATCACAAGAAACCAACCAGCTAATGAAAGACCGAGATAAAGCATGGAAAACATGACATGCGAAAACCAGTGACAGAAATCAACAAAAATGTAGATAACTATGCAACCTAAACAAATCCAAGACAACTTCAGATAAAAAATTGCTATGTGTATCTACAAGACACTCACCACAATCATCCACTTAACTTCTGAACCACCTTCAACAATCTATTTAAACCTGTTAAATCAACCCAATCCTGTCCACTCCCTATTGAACTTGATGCTACCATTGCTATCAAGTTCAATGACTACTTCATTAATCTAGGCCCTAAGTTTTGACAAACAGTAGCCTGCAAACTAATACCCCACACTACCGAAAAATTTCCTTCCAGTCTTCTCTCAAAAGCTAGTGCCTACAAGCAAAATGGTAAAAATACTATCCAAATTTAAACAAACCACTCTGCCAGCCAAAGAACTACCTATGCTCTAAACTGCATTAGACACAGATGCTTTAGCCTACCCTGCATTACTCATCCTCCATAGATCTATAGTAGAAGCTCATGTCAGAATACCACATAAACAGTCCATCATTCTATTCCTTCATAAAGGCAACTGCTCCTTTCAATTGCCCAAGTATAGCCCAAACTCTCTTTTACCTCCTCACCCTACGATCCTAGAATGCTTTTTCCATTTTCACCTCTTAGCTTTTCTGCTTCAAAATAACTTTAATTTCCCCAAAGCAGCATGGCTTCAAACCTTACCACAATACTAATGCAGCCTTTTTAACCTTATTAAATCGCATTCACCTTCTCAGAACTGATACCAAGTTAATCTCCTCCATATAATTAGACTTGTCTAAGGCCTTTGAAACAGTACTCCACCTTAAGTGCCTTCAAAGACTGGCCACCCTTGGTTTATTGGACCTTGTCATATACGTGTTCAGTAGCTACCAAAACAACGGAGCCTGATGTGTAAAATTGCCATCTGCCCACTCAACCTACTAACCAGTCACAACTGGAGTCTCTCAAGGCTTAATCTTTGGCCACTTACCATTCAAAATATTTATTTATAAATATTCGCACATCCTTCTACCTGGACACATTTGTCCAATATGCTGACAACTCTACCCTCATTTGCTCAGCCTAAACACTAACAGAACTCCACTCCTTCTCTCAACAATCCTTTATACACACAGAGCAGTGGTTCAGTGGTTTAACAAAGCCCAACTTTTATTAAATCCCAAGAAAACCAAACTAATGCTGTTCACTTCAAAATCCCCAGCCTAATTCAAGCAATCTTGTTCAGTCACCTTTTTCCAAAACAACCACATTGTTCTAACTATGAAACTCCTAGGAGTCACTATAAATGACAACCTAAAATTCAATTCCCATCAAAAACAAGCATCTATGGCTATTTCATGGTCAGTCAGGACTTCCTTGACCAAACCTGCAAATCTACAGCTGCCTTCTGTCTCCTACCCTGCCTACTTTATGCATCTCTCACTTTTACCCATTTCCAGTCCACTCAACTCCACTAACTGGAGCTAGGCTCCAATGAAGTCACCAGATTTGCAGCCCATCTCCCTAGCCGGACTCATTACTGTATTGCACTTCATCATCTCTCTTGGCTGGACTCCCCTAATAAACTAAACCTTGCCCAATAACAGCCACCAACATTATACTCAATCAGCCTCAAAACTGCCTAGCAATGCAAATGCTTATACAATCATATACTCCTACATTTTCCATATGATCATAATCATCCCGACTGGTCTCTGTCACCAAAAGCAAGAACTTTGAGTAACATCCTTTACATCCTTCTCATAAATATTAAACAAACAGAGTCCCACCACAATTTTAAAGTAAACTTAAATTTTTTTTTACTTAACGCACTGCTTTGCACCTGTAATACTGCCCCCTAGAAACATCCTCCTGTAAATAATAACTCATCATCCCTCCCACTAAACCCAAATAATGTTTTTCCTGTCTCATACTCTCACTCCTATCCCATCCTACCCAACTTTTTCACCTACTTCATCTTTCCTATACCCCATCTTACATATCTCCTCAACTAGACAACTAGTAACCTACTAACCCAGACAACTAGCAACCTACTGCTTTTCCATCTTCTACTAATCACCTGTTAAGTACTACTCTGTTTCACCTATTACACCTGCCCCTGATAAGGCAATTTATCTCCTAATCCTGACCTTCTCCTGATGTTACATTTGTATTCTCACTTCAGCTGTGTCTAGACACTGCAATTATAATCTCACATCACATACACAATGGAGAAATAATTGTAATCTTTCCCACCAAAGATTGTTCACACAGCAAACTGCTTAAATGACATTCAATCAAATCCACTGTGCAAATAATGTATTTACCATGGTGTATTTTGTTAAGTAGCTATACTGTAAATCAAAGTAGCAATGCTAATGGTGCAATGTAAATATATCCGTACAGATCCCCGAATGCACTTTCCACCGAAGCAAAATTCAGAGAGCATACTTAACTGAAAGTGCTGTTCACCGAAGCAGCACTTTCCGATAAGTATGCTCGTTGTGCCGGTCGTACTACAGTGCAGATAAGGGAAAATTCCCTTTTCCCCACTGTAGTGCGCCCTCGGAGTGAGAATATGAAAGTAGGGGGGGTGTGGGGGTCACAATGGGGGGGCTTGCCCCCCTAAATAGAAGCTTTAGTATTGTGTTTTATTTTTTAAACATAATTTACTGTAAGCGCTTTTTCGGTGAAACCGCTTTTGGTAAAGTATGTTCGGTGATAATGAATTCCGAGTTTTGATCTGTAGATCAAAAGTCCTAGATCCATATATATATATATATATATATATATATATATATATATATATATATATATATATATATATTGCAATGTATATTGTCAAATATAGCTGAAATGTTCAAGAAGCAATGTTAATGGAACTTTTCTCTCCAAGCTTCCACTGAAAATATTTTTATTTATTTATTTATTTTTTTTACTGTGCTACCCAGTCAGGCTCTCCTAATAAGCAAAATGAAAATAAATAAAAAATAAAGTATGTAAGACATTGAAAGAAAAGACAGAGCTTCCAGCATCTCTTGGTAGCTCAGGGACTTTAGAGTTGTGTTCATTTTACTTAAGAACCTATGGGGTCTTGCTAATTGTTTGACGTGTTCAGTAAAATACATCTCAAAGTTGGCATTATACTTGATAATTGTCCTGATCACTGCTGAGTACATGTGCATAACTACCTCTTTAGAAATTGATGATACTCCTGGCAATTAGCTTTTCTAAATAAAAGGATTCCCTGACAACCATTGTCACAGGATGATCAAAAGAGACAGTTATTGGCTCAAGTTCTGAGGTCCCTGACTACACTTTTGTTTTGTAGAGGGATGTTGCCTATACAGTATGATTTGTGGAAGACTTGTCTACTAAAAGCTGTAGTTAGCATATAGTCTGAACTTATTTTTAGTATATCAACAATTTACTATGGAGAACAACATCTCTTGACATCTGCAAACTTTGTAGTTAGAGGTCTTGTCTAAACTGCCTCAGAGCAAAAGGCAACATTTGCAACTTCCTAATTATTGATTTATGAATGCTCTTGCAGTTAAGTCAGAGCTCTGCAGTTGGCTTGATCTCTGACTTCAGTGAGGTGTAGCAATCATTTTATTTTCAATCCCACTCTGTCTTTCTTCCTGAACCCACAACTCTCTGCACCAACGGAGAACTTTTTCAATTTATCAGAGTAAGTCTAATGAGTAGAAGAGTTTTGAAATTCCTCTGTCACTTTATACTGCTGATGGAAGGTAGACTGGAAATGTGGGATGTAATGAAGCAGATATGTCAGGAGCATGACTTCCTTCATTTACATAGGGCTTGATTTTTCTACTGCTAGGAATGCTATTGCCTGAAACATGCACTTCCTAGCCAACTTCGTTTAGAAAATGAGTTTAGTCGATATTCTCTCAATTTTGGTAACAGTTATGCAACTTGAAAAAATGGTATAAAGGCAAGCAAGAGTCATGTATGCCACATCAGATGGATGTCTACCTTCTCATCCCGGTGGATATAAATGGCCTTTGGTGTACCCCCTTCGTAGGAGTTACTACCACAATAGGACTCACAATCCCTGCAACAGTAGAGAGCTGAGACTACTGATAAGGAAATCCAGTAGCACATTTACCTCTTGCGGGATGTGAATAGCTGTGTGAAGGCACTAAGACTGTGCTCCTTTAGCATTTTTTAATATATCATGCTTATTAATGTTTAAAACAAAAGAAAATCAATTGTCTACATAATGCACATATATTGTTGGTAAAAAATGTGCATGGTTTAGCCCTTGTATATATCTACATATGCCTTTATGCATTAAGCTTATGGTACAGGGATGATGTAAATTAAAACTTAAAAGTTTACATATAACAACTAGTTCTTTACTTCTAGAAGCTTATAACCACCTCCGATACCCTGTGACATCACCATAAAAATATTTTTATTGAGGGTTAACATAAAATAATATTAAGCCAATGTATAAGTCAATATATAATGAATCAGCTAGCACTGAAGAAAGGCTTGACAACAACTCTCGAGTTGAAAGCAGGCTTTATTAAGCAATTTCAGAAACATAAACGCAGGAATAATCCACACACCATTTTTGTCAGTTAAAAACAGACTTCATCAGATAAAGCGCAAGTGCAGTGGTGCTGCTTGTTAAGTACCTAACCTCAAATTGTTCAACCAATAAGAAAATTACATTGTCATTCAATAAGTTAAAATATATACCCCTATAGTGAAATGCTTTAAAAACCTTAATAATAATAATATCATCCATAAAAATGAAGTTAAAAACTAATTCAATAAAAAGTGTTACATAAAATTTCTCAGTGGGTTCAACTTTTTATATTAAAAAAGAAATAAAATCTAGGTGAAATCCTTTTAGCCAAAATTTAAGCAAGAAAAAAAACTCCATCAAGTACCATACAGATGTAATTGCATGTGTACTATTTTATACGTTTGCAGCTCTGTGTTTTAACACTGGAACAACGGAAATGCTATCAAGTCCTGGAGGCTTGTTTGCCTCAACTACAGTCTGCCAATATAATTCCTTGAATTCTATGGTCGTTTCACAAAGGCCACCACTACCATCCTTGGGTATGCATTCATGGACAAAAAAGCAGTATGTAGCTTGTTTACATTCCTAGGAGTGCTTACAAAGTGCATTATTGAAGTTTTTATAACATGTGTCTTAGTAATGTTTGTAAACTCTCCTCTTGTGTCCACAAATTCTTACCTACGTAGAATGCCCATCATGGTTTAAACTGTATACCACTCCTAAGGTGTTGCAGATGGAATAAACCTTATCACATATGGAATAAACCTTATCTTCTATGAACCTATTATGACTACTAATAAATATTTTTTGTTTGTTAGAAATATACTGGCACTGTTGACATGGACCACACTTAAAAATGCCTTTCTTTTTAATCATGTCCTTCCTCCGCTTAGCCAAACTTTGATTTTCCAAAATATTGTTCATACTGTGTCCTTTCCTAAAAAATTATGTCCACTGCCTTATTATGCAGTTTGATGTCAGTCAACCTTGTGAATTTGTCCCATTCACTTCAAACTATTTTTCTGATGAGATTGGCATCACCATTATACTCAGTGACAAAGGAGCTCTCGTACCGGCTGACATTCTCATTATTGGGTGAATTAGAAGCATCAATCCCACCCCCAATATTCTCAATACCTAAAACAGGGGCATATTTCTTGCATGTCCCTAAACAATTCACCCTATATGACATCTAACATTTTCGTCTCTTTCTCAATTAATTCCATCCTGTTTGCTTTCTTTATATCTCCAAATATTTGAAATACACTTAACTTAAAATAGTTATCCCTCCATAGAGGTTCTCAGCCTTTGCCCACACCTCCACATCCTTCCTTTCCTAACATAATGACCATGGATTTCTTTTCTACAGATAAAGAATGCATGTCCCATTTCCAAACCACATACATAGCTTAAAATTCCTAGCAACAACAATCTTATATTATCTGTGAACTGCATACAAAGCATGCACTCCTCAGTAAAAAGAGTAACATTACTTCACCTAGCCAACTATTCCCATGCCTGCAAAACACTCTGTATTCTCTGTGCCAGCTTGTATATCACCAACAAGAATAAAACAAGGGATAGAGGGCACCCTCATATATTTCTCTTTGTAAATTAATTGCATATGACTGACCAACATTTGTTGCTATCATTTAAGAGGTCAACCATGAAAAGGCATTTACCCATTCAAAAATTATTCTTTCCGACTATTTGCTCCATTCCATACAATACCCTTAAACCAGCCTATCAAATTACCCCCCATTCATTTACCAGGGTTCCACATTAATTTTTTTCTCGCTTACATTTCCATTCACAATCAAAACTACTATAGCATTGTTAGACAATTTTCTCCTAAGAATATCCACTGACCTCTTGTCACCTTAGTTGCATTATTCTCCAAAAATCTGTCATCTTACCTAGCCCTCATCTACTTATCACTCACACATGTACATTGAAGTATTTTCCACATTGCTATTTCTAAATATTCATAGTTACCCTCTTTAATTCACTTCTGAACAACATTTTGAGAACACCTCATATTTAATTCCTGTTCCCATCTTTTCTAACATGCTTCACTCCCCTGACAAAGTTTTGCTTTTTCATGATCTATATCACAACAAGCACTTAGCAGCACCAATCCACTGCCTCGTGCTCGCATTTCATAACTACTCACTGGCTATCCACCCAGTGAATTCCGCAATTCTTTTCCCAGCCCTTATTACCTTAATCAGAACATTTATCCCACATTACTACCCTCTTAAACAACTCCAGATATTTAAATCCATTTTCTATCATCTTCATCTCTTTTCTCCTTAATTCCTGTAAATTTACCAAACCCAAATTCTTCCCTTG
This sequence comes from Protopterus annectens, assembly GCF_019279795.1. NCBI lineage: Eukaryota > Metazoa > Chordata > Ceratodontiformes > Protopteridae > Protopterus > Protopterus annectens. Next base: position 1,077,973,444 of record NC_056747.1, on the reverse strand, counting down.
TAGTGTAGCCAACACTCTTTTCTCTTTTAATAGGTTAATAACCACCCATGTGTTTGCCAAGGCAACAACAACTGAACTAAAATACAAACTACAAACTTAGGGGAAGGGGGCAGAAAGGATGTGAAAGCTGCGTCTTGCAGTTTGTGGAATAAATTAACCTATTAAAAGAGAAGCAGAAAACAAACTTAGTGTATGGCTCACCCCAAGAATGGCAAATGCAACAAGATGTAATGATATTATTTTTTTTAATTAAATGTCCAAAATGAAGAGCTTTTATCCTCTAAGGTACTGGGACTTCATTTGCCATTCTTATTGTTAGCTGTACACTAAATTTGTTATCTGTTCCTGTCTGAACAGGTTAATTTATTCCACACACTGCAAGACACAGCTTTGACATCCATCCAGCCCCCTTTCCCCTCTCCCTCTATGTAATACTTGACTACTGATTCTCTGGAGTTGGGCTGACATAGCCGTTGAATTTGCCCATTCACCTCAGCTGCAGAAACGATAAGATTCTGACAGGCATACCTTCAAGGATGGTTACAATTGCTTCCTCCCTTGAAACAACAATCCACGTTCTTCCCATTCCTTGTTATTCTCTTACCTGCAAAAATAAAATAAAAATAATACAACTTCCTGCCTTTCCTCCATGTCTTCCATATCACCCTCTTACATACTCCTGCTTAATATACAAACCATCTACATCAACCTGTCATCACAGCATTCTCATACGCCACTCACCATCTATATAAATACTTTATACTTTTCACCTTCTGCTCTCACTTCCATTAAACCTTAACTCAACCAATCACTTTTCCTTCTTCAGGTGCTGTCTTTGAACAGGGATCAATCCCACTTACAGTTTACCTTTCACTATTCTCATACCTATCAGTCAGTGGAGCACCATAGGACAACTGTTTCTTAGCCATTGGAACAGCAGCAGCCCCAAAATTTTCACCCTGCCCTGGTCAGCTGCCTTCTGCTATCAATGTCTAAACCTCCATTTTTTCAAACAAACTGAAGGAATATGTTTCTGTTGAAAGAATGGTGGAATAAAAGTATGATTACTGTTTCAGGACCACCAGACATCCATCAAGGCATTCTGGCATTAATTATTTTATTATGGGACTCTACTACTTGTTCAAAGTTCTGTTGACTATATATATATCTTTTTGTGCTAAACTGTAGTCTGTTGAACTGAAAACCTACCTTGACCACGGCTCCCTCTTTTTTCATTTTTTTCACCACAGGGTTCTTTTACACTCATCCCTGGTGAAGATCCTATGAAATATCCTCCACCAGACTCAAGTGATGCACTGACATCATAGTACTATTCTCTCAGGCCAACTATCTGATCAACCACTCATTATTTGTGTAGCAATGGGTTGTAACAACAAGTGCAATGTTTTCCCTGTGTTGGCATTTAGCTAGTCATTTCTATGAACTGTAAGACTGCACTTACATATCTTTAGTACATTTAGCCACCACCACTGGTGACATCATTATCACCTACTCAGCTTTTCAGTTTTAGACTAGGTTAATAACAGGGCAGGGTTCTGCAACCTTCACTATCAAAAAAGCCATTTTGGCCCCTCTCCCACAAGATAAAATGGAGCCACAAAATGTATTTGACCCTAAAATGAAGATAATAGCGTAGAAAGTTTTACATAAACTTAGTTCTTTTATATTTAGTATAATAACTATATGAGAGCAATATTTAAAATCCGCCCCTATTTTTGTTCCTTTGTTGGGATTGCTCGATCGCTCTGTGTGTGTGTGTGTGTGTGTGTGTGTGTGTGTGTGTGTGTGTGTGTGTGTGTTTGTGCGTGTCATATCTCTTGACCTCTTAGAACAAGAAATCTGGACAAAGCCATAAATAGTGGGGCACAAAGGCCCAAAAATAGGGACTTTTTTAAATATTGCTCTTACAAACTTAGAAAGTTGATAGAATAACAGATTTTTGAATTGGCATGAATTTTCTCAAGGGTATGAAGTCTGAAACTCAAATGTCTGTATTTTTATGACTTTAGCCCTCAATGATTTGCCAGAAAACCACAATTTTCTGAGAAACAGTCCAAAAATATGAGGCAAAAGTCAGGACAGTCTAGGAAAATCTGCACAGTTCAGAAATAAGTGTGTGTGTGTGTGTGTGTGTGTGTGTGTGTGTGTGTGTGTGTGTTTGTGGAAAATGCATGTTAACAGAAACTATGTTATTCTAGCAAGTTTCTAAGTTTATAAGAGCAATATTTAAAGTCCATCACTTGATCACTCTGTGTGTGTGTGTGTGTGTGGCAGAGTGGCCATTATTTTTCAAAGCTACAGAGGCCAAAACAGAGGGGCAGAAGAGCCGCATGCGGCTCCAGAGCTGTAGGTTGCAGACCCCTGCCCTAGGGATTTGCAGCAAGAGATTTCAAGATGGGAGTTGAACAAAAAGAAGTCTTAATAGACTCTGCTACTGCTAAGAGTGAAATCAGAATTATATAATCCCCTCATCATATGACATAATAGCTGGATAGTAGAAAGAATAATTACTACATTGTAATAGTAAGTGAGGAATCGTTACCTGCAAGACTTAGTAAAATTACCCTTGATAATTGTACTAGCTTATGTCCACAGACAGAGCTACTCTGAAATGCATTTTATCTGTAGACATATCACATGGGGAACGATGGATAGTCTAGTCACCCTGACAGTGTCCATCTGTAGTGTTGGTCTTGCCACTTACAGGTCATGACCTGCACATTAGCAAATGTAGTTACACACATGATAGCATAATGAAACATACAGGCCACAGGTGATTCTGTTACTTAAATAGGGAGAAAATGGGAGGCATTGACACAATGTAGATACGTAAGACTATAACAAAACAAATGAACTGGACATGAAGATTTCAAGCACTGCTGGGTGAGCAAAGTAAAAATATATATATATATATATATATATATATATATATATATATATATATATATAATATTATATTCATATTTTTTTTTAGTCTGTGACTTGCTGATAGAATTGCTTTCTGTTCCTGTTTTACCTGCTCTATTTTGTTTTCTGTTGTAAGAAATCTGCTTAGTCTGGTGTTTTTGTTTTATGTGATAGGCACACACTTAAATTATCTAGGCTGCACATTTCACATGATTGCTTTAATTGTTGAGTGATACTTAAATACACAGTGAATTTCTGGGCCTTTGTCTTTTCTAAAATGATTTCAAGCCTGCATAAACTAAAGCACTGCTGGTGATTTCCTGCTGGGTGAGGAAAGTAAACATATATATATATATATATATATATATATATTTTCATCTGTGACTTGCTAATAGAGTTGATTTCATTGTAATAAGACATGCTGGTCTACTTCCGTTTTGGTTGTGTATCTACTAGTTTCTGCACTTCTTTTGTGTATTTTGGATTTGATTTCTGTTTTGCCCGCTCCATTTTGTTGTCTGTTGTAAGAAATCTGTTTGGCCTGATATTTTTGTTCTGTGTGAGAAGTAGACATTAAATTATCTAGGCTGCACATTTCACACATTTTTCATTGGTTAACCTGTCTCTTGAGTGATGTTGTTGTATCTTTCGGCTTTTCCCGGTTAGGGGTCACCACAGCGGAACTCAGTTCTGCTAATGATTGGCAGATAGATTTTTACGTGCCGAGTTGCCAGTCCTGGCGCACAACCTTCAACGAAGGTACGCCCATTCATGCATGTCTCCATGCAGAAGACACTCTAGCTGAGAATCGAACCAAACAGCGTCTTACTGTGAGGCGACAACGCTACCGCAGCACCGCCACCGCAGCTTCCTGAGTGATATTTTTCTAAAAATATTTCAAGTCTGCATGAACTTAAGTGCTGTTGGTGATTCTCTGCTTGGTTCTACCCACCCTCTTGTTTGTTGATCTGCTTGTTACCCCCTGATGATTTTAAGCTGCCCACCCCTAGTGTAAATTGAGCTTAATAAACTCCTCCCTTTCTGCACTACTGGTGATATCTTGAGTTATGTATTTACCTTTTCTTATACTTATATTGAAAAAGTGCTACTGATTTATTTGCTCTAAATTCATGCCTAGCTAGCTGTTGGTTAAAGTAGTGCACTTTTGCACTCTAGCAAGCACTTGTTTTTGCATCAAGAGGTCAGTGGATGTTCCATCTAGTGCACTGAGAGGTAGCCTGGTTGGTTTAGGTTGGAGAAACACTTGAAATTTCTGCATGCAGTTTTATTGGCTGGAGTTCTTATTAATAAGCTTATCTTGTTTTTAGTGCCTTTATAAATTCTATACAGCTGAGTGGCTCTTAGCTCATATATATAAAGCAAAGTACGTTTATTCAATAATCACACTTTTATAAGCCCTTTAAAGTATGCTGCTGCATCCATATCTTTACATTTCTTTGTGGAAGTATTTCATGTATTTTAAGTTTGTTTGTGGTAGCAATACATTCCGGACACTCCTTTACTGTGCTTTCTTATTAGAAGGACTGGGATTATTCATCTAGTAGCAATAGGTGTTTACTGGTCTATATGAGCTAGGAAGCACACAAAAGGGCTTTAAGTATTTTTTGCACGCCCCTTATATACTGTGACAGTACTTTAGCAGTTTCAAAAAAATATATTGTCTGCTGCTGCTTTAAGTAGTTAATTGCACTGTATTGCTTTGTATCTGTTAGTTGTATGGCTCGTGTGGGTATTTTTTGTGGTCTTGTTCCACTTGGGCTCCAAACCAGTTATTCTACATTAAGAAAGTGATTTTCTGCATCCTTGTGGCAAAAGTGTGCTGATCTAACCTGTCTGAGTTGGGGATTGCTGGTTGGAGGCTTATTGTGTGCTTTCCTGATTTGTAGTTAGCTTAAAACGTGTTTCTCTTTACTTCTATTTAAGCCTCGCAGTTGCAGTGCTGGTGTTCATGCAGAGGTAGTTAGCAGTGCACTATACAGATGCAAAAGTCTAAAAGGTCAGTTTTTCCTAAACAGCTGTCAGTCAAACCCTTCTGAGCTTTTCTACTGCTGTAGGAGCAACTCAGTTGCACACTGAGCAGTTTTGTTTTAATGATCATCCTTAGTCTACACAAAGTATAGGCGCTTCTTGTAGTTTTGGCACTACAAGCACGGTCCTTTGAAATTCACCCATTCTCTTCCCTAATAAAATGTCCACTAAGAGCCTGCTATCATGGACAGGCAGTTTCCCATCATCTCTATGGCCAGCACACTAGAGATAGGCATTAATTTCAGGTGTCAGTCCAAGGGGATCCAATATTTGTCTGCCCAGGAAGACATGGTCTACAGGTAACTCTGGTTTGTCAGAGATGGTCTACACTTGTCTCCTCTAGGCTATCGGATAGTAGCAAAAGCATTAGCTACCCCTACAGTGATTTTTTTAGGCAGTGTCAAAATGACCAACTTCCCAACATAACAAAATCCCCTATAGATAACTCAAGGTACTTATGCTAAATGCTAGGAATCTAAACAAGAAACTTCACTCCCTGGAAGCACTCCTTACTTTGGAAGATGCTTACATCTGTACAGTCACTGAGACATAGTTCAAAGGCACAGCCTGGCTGTGCAGGGCTACAATGTCTTCCATACATTCAGACCACAAACTGAGCATGAAAGAACCAAAGGGAAAGGTGTATCCATCTTAATTAGGGATATGTACACCTCTAGATTGGTCAAACAGTATGACTCTTGAGCTACTTCATGTCCAATTAACTATAGGCATAGCCCCCTACCACATCATAGCTAGGTATTGGTCCCCCATCATGAAACCAGGAAAGCATACTTCATACCTGGACTTGCCATACAGCCCAACACCTTACTCATGGGTGATTTTAATTATCCTACCATCGACTGGGAACCATACATGACCACTAACAGGCTGGGTCAGAGGTTCTTGGACTTGTCAATGCAAATGCTCTGGAAAGGCTAGTCAGCACACCCAAAGGAGGGTCAAATGTCCTGGACATAGTACTCACTAACATGGAAAAGCATTGCACCCCCACCCAATATGATGTCTTCCCTGGTAAGATCAGACCATAAATCAATCTTGTTTGATGTAATTATAAGACCAGATACTCCATCAAGCTCAAAAACCCTTAAGACTTTTTCAAAGGCAAATTACTTCCTACTATGTGATGGTAAAAGAAGTTTCAAAGTCCTGTTAAATGCAGATAACATAGACTCCTATGCAGTGGTGTGCACCAATGTCCTGTTATAACCACTTAAGCAGTTGTATAGAATCAACTGTACCCAACGGGATTAATACCAGGTCTTGCCAAAAAAACAAGCAGGCTATAAAACAATATCAAGAAACTAATGTCCATGAACAAGAGGGAACTCACTCAGCAGAGGAAGAAATCCCTCTCTTGAAATTAGAGAAATTGTCAAGTCCTCCAAATATAATTATGACATCTCCCTAATTAAGGATAATAACAAGGCATTCTTTAACTACATCTGAAATCTAAAAGGGAATACCCAGCTATGTGCTGAACTGATAGTTGATGGCACCACCCATACTCATACAGAAGTAATAGGCAACATGCTAGCTGACAGATGTGGCTCACAGACATGACCCAGGAAGTTAGAATTGGGGAGTCCATCTCTACAAAGAGGCCAGTCACAAGTGCAGTCCCTCAGCGATCAGTCCTTGGACCGCTCCTTTTTGGCATTTACTCCTCTGAAGTCAAGGCCAATTGTCAGTGGTCTCTGGCTAACTAAATTTGCATAAGATTGCAAATTAGGAGCTGTCATTGAATCTTACACTGACACGAATGTTCACCAGGAGCGGCTGATACACAAAAACAACTGGAGTCAGAGCCACAGACTAAAACTAAATGCCAAGAAATGCATAATAGTATCCTTCATAAAGTTATCCACCCCTGGTAACTATCATATTTACAGTACACTGCTTAGAGTTGACCCAGTAGTCAGAGATTTAGGGACACACACACATAGTAAGCTAGCCTTTGACCATCACATGTCTACAGTAGTGAGGAAATAATTCTATGCTGTGCAACTTTTAAATAAAGATATGGCATCCAAGTCCAAGGAAGTCATTGTTCCACAGTATTTGGCATTCATCAGACCTATCATGCAGTACAATGGCCCCTTTGGTATGTACCTAACCAGGCATGTCCAACAATTGGAATGTCCACAGAGGTTTATCACTAAAGGAATACAGGGCTTAAGTAAAATGTCCTATGCAGACCACCTCAAGGCTCAGTCCCTGTATTCTGTCTCCTACAGGCTTTTGAGGGGAGATCTGTATGTGACATACAGGGCATTGTCAGACCCCACTCTAATGGACCTCCTGCATATCGACAAAACAAGCAGCAAAAGAATTACCCATTCTAAAGACTTAAACATTGGCTGAGAGATAAATAGGACCTGCTGGAGACACAAGTATGCATCTCAGAGACTACCTTGTATTTGTAACAGGCTCCCAATCCATGTGAAGCAGAGTTACTCCCTACCCCAATTCAAGTGCAATCTGGACAACTGGATGAGGAACAGGAAATTCATCCCTGGTTTGGCAACTATGTCTCTAATGGACACATATCTAAATATCCCTTTGGGACAAGAATATGATATAAAAGAACTTGAGCAAAAGGGAGTGTACAAATATTTGGGAACTGATGAAGACACAGCAATAAAACATGACCAAATGTGCATAAAACTTAGGAATATTTTAGAAGATTAAATTAATACTGAAAACACCATTGACATCTAGGAACAAAGGCCAAGCTATAAACCAATTTGCTCTTCTTGTCCTAACTTACAGTGTTGGTGTGACTGACTGGCCCCAAAAAGTGTTGGATAGGTTAGGCAGGAAAGCAAGAAGGATGTTTCATGCTCATCAACTGATTTATAAAAATCAGTGCATACCAAGATTATGTATTCCCATTCTGAAGAAGGTATGGGCCTCCTCGAAATTGATTACATATATAAATCTGCAGTTGCGGGACTGCATACATATTTGTTGATCTCACAAGACCCACACATAGTGAACATTTTGAAACATGAGGAGAACAAGTCTCAGATCACTTCCCTGCTTAATTTAACAGAAGCATATTGGCATCTAATGGAAATCAAACCAGAAGTAGATAAAAATCAGGCAGCAACTGAATGTGACAAAAAAATGAAAGAATATATGGAAAAGGATCAGATGAGAAGACAATGAATGTAGAAAATGAATAAATAGAGTTGGAAGTGTAGAAAACTCTTGGAACAACCTCATATTGATCAGGATCAAATTCAAGATTGGTTAAGGAGAGGTGAATTTAAATCATAACATGAAAAATTAGTATTGGTGGTCCAAGATATTGGACTATGTACACATTGGTTTACAAGGTCTATTGAACATGTGAGAGAAACAGATAAATGTAGATTTTGTAAGACAGAATTGAAAACAGTCACACATCTTGTTGCTGATTGTGATATATTAATGGCAGAAGGCATAATAATGTGGCAATACTGCTGAATTGTGGATTGTGCAAACATTATAATATTGAGGTAGCTGAAAAACACTGGAAACATCAGCCACAAAGGATCATAGAAAATGATGATGTTTATGTCACACAGAATCACCCATTACCACCAGTTCAAAATATCGATGCAAGAAAACCAGAAACAGTAGTCCATGAAAAGAAGACACAAGTAATATTGATCATTGAAATCACCACACCCAGTGACTACAGTGTCTCGTGTACAGAATGACACAAAGCCATAAAATACCAAGATTTGCAGGCAGAAATGAGGGCAATGTGGAAGAAGGATGCCCGGACAGTTCCAGTAATAGTAGGAGCAAAGGGTCTTATAAAAAAATAATTTACAGTCATGCTTAGATATGTTACCAATACATGTAACTCCATATGAATTGCAGGAGTCATTATTGGGCACATTGTTGGTGTTACACGGAACACTCCTTGCTAACATCAAAGATTGAAACAATGCTAATTTCATGAACTTTAATCATACTTTGCCTTAGGAATGGGGTCCATTCCAGTCATGGTATTAGAAACCCAAAGGACTCAGAGAAATTACCTATGTCCTTGTTAATAAAGTCTGTTTTAATCTCCAGTCTCTGGATGCAACCCAGTTTGGATTTGGTAAAAGGTAGTGTGTGCCTGTTAAACATGGTTGACTTCTTCAAGAAAGCCAACAAGGCCCTGAATGAGGGAAAGGCAGTGCATATGACCTGTCTTGACCTAGCTAAGGCATTATACACAATCCCCTACTCAGTTATTATAGAGGAACTCTCCAAATTGAGAATTAACTCCTGAATTACCAGATGGGTAGCCAACTGGTTCACTGACAGGACACACACTGTCAAAGTCGGTGAATTCACCTCTAGCAAAAGACAAGTTACCAGTGACCTACCACAGGGCTCTGTGCTGGTCCCCTTACTGTTTGAAATTTACTTCTCCAAAGTCCAGGCAAATTTGGATGGCATGTGACTGACCAGTTTCACTGACGGTTGTGAATTGAGAGCAATCATTGAGAACCCCAGTGATGTTAATATGCTGCAGGCAGGGTTAATGCAGGCAAATACTTGGTGTCAAAGCAATGGATTAAAGCTAAATGCAAAAAATGCATTATTTTCCCTTTGGGAAAGCTGACATCTCTGCTAGTTACATTTTAGACAGGGGTGACCTGTGCCTGGATTACGGGGCAGTCTAAGACCTAGCCCTTATGGAAATGCTACAAATTCGTAAATCAAACTACACAAGGGTCACTTGCTCCAGGGATCTCAAGCTGCACTCTGACATAAACAGATCATTATGGAGAGATAGATGCATCTTCCAGAGACTGCCACTTCTCTGGAACAAGCTTTCAGTTCATATGAACCAGAGCTCCTACCTTATGCTCTTCCAACGCAACCTAGATCAATGGATGAGTGACAACAAATTCACTCCTGGGGTGGTGCCCATGTCCCTCCTGGATAGAGGAATTTGGTATTAACTACCAGATACCCTTACCTCAGCAAACTTCACTCACCAAACCTCTGATAATTGGGGCAACTCTGGATAAATATGGCTAGGCTTCTAAAGGTCCTAGGGTCATTAGCTTAGTAACCTTCTATCAACCAATGAACTTATGAAGGGTAGAAGGAGTACACCTAGCTAAAGACAACTGAAGGAAATGTGTTTCAATGGAGAGTGGTGGAACCAATGCATGCTTTATTTTCAAGGCTATTATAGCCTCGAAATTTGTGTTGTAGGGCAACTGTTGTAATGGCTATTTACTTCAGTTATTCTTCATTAAGAGCTAAACACAGGTATTTAACAGGCATAAGTATAGATTTTAAACAGAAACTATATATATGGGCATTGTTTAAATGTTAAATCAACATTACATCAGTAGCGAGAATAAATGCAAAAAGAAAATTACTATATGCATTTTGTTGAGGTTTGATAAGAACTAAATTCTGTGGGTTATATTTACAGCACTTAAGAGCAAAATATCAATTTACATTAATGGATAAAATAAGGAGAACTAAATTAAGTAAACTATGGGTAGAATAAATATGGTATATGTGTGTGTATATATATATATATATATATATATATATATATATATATATATATATATTTATATTTATATATATATATTATTCCTTTCCTATGATTTCCACTGTGGGGGTAGAATGTAGAATCTCTGACAACTGCATCTGTGAGGCCTTTGAGATTTGGATAAGTGTGAGCACCTCTGTATATGTGGGTCTATGTGTCTGGCCCTTTGTAAGTGTAGTGAGTATGCCACTGTTTGGCATCTTTTTGTGTCTGTATGTGAGAGTCTTGCCTCCAGTAACATTGTGTTACTACATCTCTCACATAATGTATTAATCTGTTCCAGAATTAAGTGTTTGTCAGTGTACATAAGGCAGTTGTTACATTGCCTCAGGATGTCCATTGTCCACCAAGCTGGATGCAGACATAGCAAGAAAGTGACTATCCATGTTTACAGGCCTTAATATGTGCCTTACAAGGGAAATTAGTGAAAAATGTTTACAACCAGATGAGTGGATGGGTGTAATCTACAAATAACCTATCCAGCGATGCTGCTCAGTGCCAAAATCAATTGCTCTTTGAGCAGCGATAGTCCTAATTGATGTAACAATGTAATCTACAGCTAACTAAATGCAACAATGTTTCTCACTGTGCAAACCAGTTGCTTAGCTCAGGACTGTGGAAAAATTCAGAGGTAGTTTTTAAAGGGAATGTGCAACTTCTGGTGATTGCATGTGTGATGAGCAACATTGGGCAAATGTGAGTCTTGTATACAAGCAGAAAAAGAGCAGGTTTTCAACTAGGTATGCCCAAGGGCCAATCAGGTAAGAACACAGTAAGCAGTTCCCAGCTCAGATAGGTGAAATCAGACCTCTCCTGCCAGAAGCGTGCAGACTTCAATCCCATTGATGCAAAATGACTGGTTTGGAGACCAAGTGTTATGGAACCACAACAATAGATACCTAAAAGCACTGAAAACTGTATTTAGAGTACATTAATTGCAGAACAGCAACCCTTACAGCAGTGGAAAAATAAACTATAAGTAAGTGCAGGAAAAACAATAAATACCAAAGAAATCTTTGAGTATGCAATGAAAACAAGCAATTGAAGCACAAAATAATACTTAATTTCATTTTGCTTGCCATACTGACACTGATGATTGCCTTAACAGTTGCATTTCAGTAGCTTCTCTTGTTACTGTCTTCTGTCCCTGCTACTTCTTAAGGGGTACTGAAATCTGGGTCAAAACCTAAGGGATTTGCACACATCTTTCAGAAATTCCTCTTTCCACTCATCCAGGTAAGCTCGTCTGCAATATGTATCAATTTCCCCAATTTATACTGCATTCATTATTATGTACTTGATGCAGAAGCATTCTACTTTGCACTCTGTTGTGTGCTTCCTGCAAAGATTTTCTACAAATCATTCTGATTTTACTCAACTCTGTTTTCCATACACGAAATCATGAAATTTATAACAAAGATTACAGCTTCATTCTCAGACCAAAGTCTGCCCTTTTGAAGTGTACTGCTTATAGGATTGTTTGGCTTTTATCCAGATATAGCATCCCAGATAATCATGCTTCAAAATATTTAACTGCAGATGAATCATAGCCTGTATTTTCAGTAGAATATAGCATTTAGTTTAATCTGCTGAACACTTCTAAATAGTACCTTACTCAAACAACTTTATTATAGCTGCAGTTATATTTGGCAGCGTACTGGTATAGTTACATCTAGCAAATGAGACCTGGATGTGAAAAGCTTTTCAACCATCCCCAGGTACCACATTAATGATAACTATCTGATGGTGCCTGAATATTTACAATTGCACATATTTTATTAGAATCTGGATGTAGGCTATTAGATAAAAGATTACCTATGTATTTCATAGATAACACAAGAATTTGACACTGTTTTGTCTGAGTTCAAACCTTGTGACATTAATTTGTCTATTAATGTAATCAGTTAAGATGCTCTTGCATGGTAAAATTGAAGAAAAGCATGTCATCACTGTTGCTTATTATTGCTTTCAAGCCTTCAGTCATATCAACTAAAGCTCTTTAAAAACATCTGCAGCCCATGAAATGTGAAATAGTTGTTTCAGAAATATATATCCCCCTAATGGTATTTTAAAGTTACACAGCTTGGGGATTGCCTCTTCCATTTTAATTTGCCAAAATCCTTAAGTGGCATCTAGTACTGAAATAAAAATCTCTTACAGATTAGTACAAAACTAGCTGTCCTCTTAGGTCTTTCTAAGCCTATCCAGTTTCCCTTTCAAATATGAGAATCAAACAATATACTTTGCATTTAGTAAGGAATTATGCCAACCCCTAAAAGCCATCTTTATGGATAAGACCAACTATTTTTTTTACTGTCTGCAAAAACAGTACCCCATTATCATCCATTTAATATGGTTGTGTGGGTTTAAACAAGTTCTAAATTTCACTTGCTTCAACAGTTGCCAAACTGTTAACCATAATCTATAACCACAGAATATTTAACATTCACTTCTAGCTACTCCATACACTTAAACTGTTTAGTTAACATTTATCTTAGGGCTATGATACTCTGCATTGTGCATGGTTTGCCTTGCATGGATTCCACTGAAAATCAATTGTAGTATTCTGTTTTTAAGCACTTTAAATCCTACCATAGATCAAAATAATTTGGTAGGACACCAGTTCTGGTTTTAATGAACTGAAAACATTTTATACTGTCAACCCCCTGCCAACTTTGAATTGTGCTGTTTTATTCCATTTGGAGGCTTTTCTGCCTAATTTTGATAGTTACTATAATTATTTTTTTTATCCTTCTAGTTGACCATTGGCTGCCTCTAGTGCCACTCTTTAGCCTCTGGGTCTACGGGCCTCTAATTCCTATCCCAGAATTACTCTGACCCATATTTGGGACAGATGAGAAGACTGAAGCATGTGGGACACTGTCATATTGTTGCTAAAGGGTGTTCTCATTACCCTAACTTTCCAATGCCCTCTTTCATGTGCATGTGTATACTGAGGGCCAGCCATGTGACAGGAAATTATTTCACCCTGCATCCATGGTGGCTCAGACCGTGTTCCTGTTATCTTCCGGATAATGCCCTCAGTGTGTCCCCAGTCTTCATTATGAATCAAAAGGAAAGGTACTCCCACCATCCAATTGCTAGCACCTCAGATGGCTAAAACATTATTGAAACCAGGGTTGCCTAGGCCACAGACATGGTTTAACCCCACTGTGTTAGGATGCTGGCTTTGGTTTCTGTACTGCTTTGACCTAGCTCTGCACTCAGTCATACATTGGTTGTCTACACAATTGTTATGGCCGTGAGTAGGGCGATGACATCTTTTGCTAGACAGGTGGAATCATCATGAAAAGACTGGGCTATATAAACAAATATGGATAGTGCTTAAGAAATGGCATTCTTTATTATGACCGGCAGCTATGATTAAAAATTGATGATATTACACATTCTGAAAAAGGCATATCTAAGTCTTGGTCCCCATAGTTGTTGTTGAGATGTGACAGATAACCTGAAAATATTTTAGGAGTCTTGTAAAGTAAGACACTATTGGGACTGCCTCATATAGAAACTGAATGTTATCTGCAAGGCCCCCATGCCAGTAGGATGGACATTTTAGCTACTCTGCATTGGTGATGCCTATCATGTATTTTTGCCTCTACCTTTATGTCCTCTTGATTTGGGTCAGTTCTATTAAATTATTTTGTGCTAAGCATTGGAAAACCAGATATATTGTGCCCTGAAGGTCAGTTAGAAAGCTTATGGGACAATGTATAAGCAACAAGATTTACTCTCTGAAGAAATGAGATGTATTTCTTAACATCCGCATGCATTGGCAAAAAAATTTGAGTGGATTAAAAGTTGCCTTACAAAGACATCAGTGATGATCTGTTATTCATTGGAACTCTTTCTTCTTGTGTAGATTAAACGTGCCAGCTCTACTGGACTAATTTTAAATATGTAAATAATTCACTCATTTTGTTGTTATTTTAGTTGGGGTAGCTCTTTAGACTCTATATTGATTTTTATTTTCCATGTTGTTGAATCAGTTTTTCTTTTATTCTGTAACGTATTGCAAAAGCAAATGTTAGCAACCTCTGAGAACATGCAAGTGGATGATTTGCATATGTTCATTGTATGTCTTAAACCAACTCAGTTTTCGTTCTTTTTGGTGCATTCTACTCATAACGACTACGAACTGCATTCTTTTTTGGCTATGTCTCATATACAAATCCAGAGTTTTCTTGGAAAATCCTGGGATCATGCATATTTTGTTGCACTAATTAAGGATGCTGAGTTACTTCTTGAAAAAGCTCTTTATATGCTTTCATTTTGTGAACACAGCTGTCAAGCACATTTGACCCATAGACTGTAGTTTATGCCCTGGGGATGACAACAGCAATAAACAGATTCACTCTGCATTTCAGAAGTAAACTTCTAAAGGTACAGCTACACACACACACACACACACACACAGATATATATATATATATATATATATATATATATATATATATATATATATATATATATATATATAGGTTTACTATTAAAACATCCAACATCAGAACGTAAACCATTCAAAAATCTGGTTTACATGTCCGATGTTCAGAATATGAAGTAGATTGAAATACAGAAAACCAATACAGGCAAAGTCAAATTCGATTTCTGAAGTCCGTTGCCCTCTTAGCAGCAGTACGTACAGACCAGATCCATACTGCACAGCGCTAACAGTAATGTGCCCCCCACACCCCCTGCCACTTACATATTACAACTCCGAGGTAGCACTACACTGTGGAAAAGGTAAATCTCCTGGTCAACTGCCATTGTACAGTCAGTCTTCTTGAGTCGACATTTCAATGTTCTTCAAATTGTTTGTCTGCATTCTGACTCCCGCATGTCATTTTCACACAAGGTATGCTCGACATTGCAATAGTGTTGAGATTAAAATCAGTAGGTTTGCCATTTATATACAGCATCATCTTTCCCAGTTTTATTTTCTGAATTTATTGCTTTACAACCTCTACTATGTCTGGCTTTCATTTGCATAGTACCCATCTATAGCTTTCTCTAGTGTCAAGTTTGATCATCTGAAATATGTTTGTTTTACTATATCAAACACACACACGCGCACACAGTTTCAGTGAATCACATAGCTGCTCAAACTCACAATTATTTGGCCTGGCTCTCAGTTTAACAATATATGAGTAGTCTTTGTTTTGTTAGCAAAAAAAAAAAAAAAAACAGTATATATCTTAAGTAGGGTAAATCCTTTCATTATTTCAAAGTATGTATTTATTTTTCTTTCTTTCTTTCTCTTTCATTTTGCTAGTCTGCTAGTTTTCTCTTGAGAGACAATAATCTAAGTAGAGTGTTTAACAAAGGCAGCGCATAGACCCAGATGTTGCTTAGTTACAGTTTCAGTACACATTCCCTTTGATCCTACTCTTCCTGGCCCTGATTGGCTGACTCTTGCACTTACATGTATAATTACTTTTAAATTCTACATAGTGTTATGGTCCTGGACAATTATATCTGTGAACAGTGCTCCACTGTTCATGTCAATAAAAGGCCAGGGTTTGATCTAGTCATTGTCATTTTCTGAGACCATATAGACTGTCTAGCAACTGGCAGCCAGGCTTACATTCTTTGAGCCGGAATAGCTTGGAGTGTTGTCTTAATGGCATAGGTTTGGGGAATTGAGATCAGGAAAAGTAGGTATAAAAAGCACTGTAGCCAGAGGCTGAGGTTGGTGGTGAGAGCTGAGAAAAGGCCAAGTCCCATTGGGTCAGCCATTTTTTGCAGGTGAGATCACCAGGACAGCATTTGGACAGAAATTTTGCAAACCTAAGTGGTTAGGTGACCCAACATGGGTTTGTAACAGGCAGGCCTGTGTTTTCTTGGATTTCTTTGGTGGGGAGGGGTCAGTAGGGGAAAGTGTGTGTGTGTTTCTGTGAGTCTCTATCAATATTCCTCATATTCCCTTGGGAAGGGTGACCCTTAATTGGCTTAATTCCACGCATGTGTATGTGATGTGTATGTGTGTGCATGTGTGGGGGGCAGGTATTTGTATGTTTACGCATTCAGTCAGATGATCTGCTGGGTTGTTATTTTCAGTCATACAAAATAAATAAATACATAAATAATAATAATATATATTAACTATACCTAATGGTGATCATTCACATGTTCATGTAGGTTTATTTAAGGAGTAAAGGAAACAGAAAGTGGCACTGGAGTCCACACCCTCATGCCAGTGGAGACACAGGAAGGAGTCCAAACCGAATGCATTCTGAAGTGCACAGAATTACATATATATAGTATATAACTTTAGCAATAAGAAATGGAGCCATGCATACACATACAAAAATATATAAATATAAGCAAAAAAGCAAAGCAAAGAAAGGATGGTTAATAACATAAAAATAACATTATGATAGATATAGATTGATGTCATTCAGATGTTTACCACAAAGATAGAGGACTCAAATAGAGACAAGGTTATAGCTGAGAAAATACAGACATTAAATGTATATCTTTAGCTGTCTATCCATTTATCCATCTATTTATCTATATCAAGTGTGCGTATATGTATATCAACTTCCAAAGGTACAAAATGTTGGGGACGTGATCTGCCAATCCCATAATGCCAAAAGACAGTATTACATTTGCAGTCAAATCTAAGCACTGTAGTGTTCCCTGTGTGGTCTAAACTGTAGCAAGTGTTGCTACATTGTACCAAGCAGTTTGCTACAGTTTAAATCATTTTTTAACAAAAACTTGAGCATTCTAAGTACTCACTGCAAAGTGTAAACTGTAGCAAGAAGTTTACTACAACTGGGTTGGAGACAGGTGCTGAGATGAGATCTGATTGGATCCGGCCCAGGTACCTGATCACAGACTTTTTTTTTGTTCTTGTAGAGCTATGGATGTGAGCATAAATTGAGTATAGTCTACAGAAAGACAATTGGCATTCCTGCAGTATTCAGCATAAAGAGATGAAAAGGGGGGGGGGGGTGCTAGATCATCAGAAGAGCATAGGACGATGGTTGAGCCTTCCCCCCTGCAAAAAACAAGGTTTTGTTTTTAAAAAGAAAGAGATTGCATGTACCAAAGCACATGCATACTGATCTGTTTGTGTGGTAGATATTCTTCCAGAAAATATTTTGTGTTTTTGCTTATTAGTGCAACAGCTGTATGTGAGTATATATATATATATATATATATATATATATATATATATATATATATATATATAATATTTGTGTGGGTATATGTGTGTGTGTGTGTATATATATGTATGTATATATATATATATATATATATATATATAATATTTGTGTATATGCGTGTGTGTGTATATATGAAAATTTTGAATGCCAAGACAGACTAAAACAGCTCGAGTCAAACAGATTCAAAAGTACAAAAGCATAAATCACAAAGATTCAAATAAAACATTTTTTTTTTGTTTTCAGGAGAAAGCCTCCAGTAACTTTGCAGTATGTATGTACTAACTCTGAGATAATACTACAGAGAGGAAATGGCAAATTCACAGATTGACTAAACATTCATTTTCAAACTCTGCAGCCAATATTTCTATAGATTGATAGATAGACAAATGATAGATATTTAAAAAAAAAAAACAGATAAGTATTAAAAAAAAAAGATAAAATACATTAAAACAGAATATATATATATATATATATATATATATATATATATTAACACATGCGCATATATATATGTTGTTGTTGTGTCTTTCAGCTTTTCCCGGTTAGGGGTCACCACAGCGGAACTTCGGTCCACTAATGATTGGCAGTAGATTTTTTAAGTGCCGAGTTGCCAGCCCTGATGCACAACCTTCAACAAGGGTACGCCCATTCACGAATGTCTCCACACAGAAGACGCTCTAGTTGAGAATCGAACAAGACGTCTTCCTGTGAAGCGACAACGCTACTGCAGCACCACCACTGCAATTATGCATATATATATATATATATATATATATATATATATATATATATATATAGGTTCATAGGTAGGTACTAGGCTATTGGCCCAAGGGCCTACATAAGCCTAGCCAACAAGGTTCCCTATATATCCATATACACGGATGTATATCAGTACATCACAGAATCAAAATAACGAAATACAGTTGATCAACTATAATTGAATAGCTGTATATTGAAACGAAAAAAAAAATCTTTTTGCATGAAGGTAAGCTGCTTGCACCCCCCCACATCCCGTGCTTATTATAAAAATCAAATCTGAGATCACTATACCGGTTTATGTTTAGGGGTCCTCAAGTTGTTTTCATTATATCAATATTATACATACATGTGTATGTGTGTGTGTGTGTGTGTATATATATATATATATATATATATATAGAGAGAGAGAGAGAGAGAGAGAGAGATACAATGTAAATATACTGTGTGTGTGTGTGTATATATAAAAATGAGACTGGTGATAGAAATTAAGGGACCACTTTGTACAAGAATAACCAGAATGGATGAGATAAATATAGATAGGCATGACAAATGAATTATGTATAGGACTGTTATCTAAAAATGAGTGAAGAGGTAGAATAAAGCTGTTAAGCTATGCAGGAAAAAGGCAGTAATAATGGGTAGAAGGTGGCCATCCTAGGCTGTGTGCCAGCAAGGGCTATGGGAACACAGGCATTTTTACTTTATTGTTTTAGCCCCAGCTGATGAATCAGCAATGGAAAGTGAATTACAGAGTCAGGTTTATACAATCATTACTGCTTAAGGGAAGGAATGATGGGAATAGATAGTGTGTTAAATACTGGGTCAGGCACATTTATAGAGGAACACTGACCCCAGTAATCAGAAAACAGGCAGTGAATCATATGGCAATAATGCAAGTCAGCAGAAGTAACAACAGATGCATTAAAGGAGTCCAACAAGTGGCAAAGGAAAGAAAATGATTTCACATCAAGAGGAAATCACCAGTCGTCATGGTCAGAGCAAGGTAAACCTCATGGAAAATCATAAGTGTGATGGCCTGTAGAATGGTTAATTAAACAACGGTTATTTTGGCCAAGATGGGGTGTTATCAGAAGTATTTAGGGCAGAGAGAAGGAGACTAGGAGAAAGAAGTAAGCAGGTGACCAAACTGAGGGGCAGGAGGAAGACAGGAGCATCTAGAGGTAAAAGGGACACATAGTCTTGAGATGGGTCCAGTGATAGAGGAAGATAATCCTGAGTCAAGTGGAGTTTAAGGCTTCATGCCAGATGCACAAGGGATAAGTGCAGAAGCTAACAGGTCAACAGATGTTGAGTGTAAGCACAGACTGTAGACAGTCAGTAGACAGATGCTGGGAGAGCAGAAGGGCAAGTAAGAAAAAGGGGGCGCAATCAGGTCATAGAATCTTGGAACAGATCACATCATTTCTAAGCATAATGAGGGAGGGAGGCAGCACTCCCAGGAGTACATGAACATATCAAGTCAAACAAACAAAAATTTAGCTCCCCCGACAAAACAGCAAAAATTTTATGAGGTTTCCATGTTGAAACAGCTTCTATTTAACTAGCAATGTCAAACAACAAATAGCCAGTGGCAAATGTATAGATGTTTTGTCATTACTAGACAGATTAAGCAAGGAGTGGAACAGGGATAAAAAGAAGGACATTACACCTCTTGTGGAACAGAGGAGGAAAGCATTTATACAAATAACATGGAGACTTTACAGTTCAATTTATGTGGACATTTGGGGGGAAAGAAGCTCCCAAAAAGTGACAAGAATATGACTGCATGTCCAATGGGTAACCACTCTTTGGTTCACACATTGGGGGAAGAAACGGGTTTACCCAGAGAGACCATGGTCATGGATAGATTCCAGCTGTTTTTCTGGACTGAGCCAAGAGATAGGCGAGTCCCATCTTATAAAACAACCATTTTCAGGTTGGAGAAGGAATCATCAAGGGGATGGTTAAATGGGATGCAAGAGGATATAAGAGAATGCAAAAGCTCAACCTTGGAAACCAGATGGGAATAGGTAGGTGTTCAACAATCAACTTCAGTCAGTGCTAAAATGGTTCTAATTGCAAGTTTTGTTACCAGTGCATGGTGCCTCCCAGCAAAAAGTCTGCCTTAAGTCTGGTGGACAAACACAAAGAGGTCCAGTACCATTTCAGGTGCAAAGATGTAACATGTCCAAGACGCCTGACACCAGTAAAGAAGAATGTTTTATTGAATGGCTGAGGTTACCCAAAGAGGTAGGAAGCTTTAGTCTTATAGGAAAGATTTGTGAATGGTATGAGGATACCACCAAAGGTTCCAAAGGGGAGGGGAGGAGAGTAACCCATCGAAAATCACCCAGGAAAATGCCAGACAGTGTAAGAGCAAACATGAAGCAGGTAGAATGGCCGGATCATTAAATACATCTTGATGACCCCTTTGAATTTCTCTGATGGGGTTGAGCAGAGAAGCAACAAGGGGAATTTAGACTAATTCACTATTCATCATATCCAGAAGGGAGATCAGAAAATGATTATCTTCATGAAAAAAGAAGCCTCAGTTTGTTATTCTTCTTTGAATGAGGCCATGAAGAAAGTCCAACTGATGAGAAGATCTTATATGACAAAGCAGATATTGTAGTAGATATACACCATACCTACCCATTACTTCCTCATTCCCTTTGTTCTCACCAACATGCCCATTGAAATCCACTCCAATTGCCACCCTCTCAACTTTGGGTACACTCACCACCACTTCATCCAACTCACTCCGAATTTTTCTTTCTCACCCATTGCACAAACAACTTGCAGAGCATATGCACTAAAAACATTGATCATCACACCATAAATTTCCAGCTTCATATACATCACTCTATAAGGCACGCTTTTCACCTCCAAAACAAATGAGATTATCTTTGATAATTAGTGAATTTGTTGTTTTTCTTCTCATTGGTCAGTTAAGAATCTATAGGCCAGGCCACTAACTTATTTATCAGCTGAATATATAGATTCAATGACTTTATTAAGTAATGTATGTTTTAATGAATTTGTTTTGTTTGCATGATTTAAAGTTAAGCAAGATGCATTACTTTGAGGGGGACTGACTGACATTAAGAACATACACACAGCTTGTTAATGAGGCAGAGCTAAATGCAGAGAATCATAATTGATCCAGTTAAAATATTTAAATTATGGAACTGCATCTGGGGGAAGTAATCATTTGTAGGGACATATTAGTTCATATATCATACATATCTAAACAAGGAAATATTAGCTACAATGCTGTGTACATGAAACACATCTGAGCCAAAAAAAAATAAATGTCTGGAGTTTGCCTGTATTCTACATAACTGAACTGCTCAGGCATTAGTTTGCTGGTACACTATCTTAAGATGTCTTTGCTTATCCACAGACCACTTTCACATGAAAAGCTCCAGGTTTAGCCAGAATCTTCCATATCTACCAGTCAAAGATAACATTGGTTTCTTGAGTTTCACACTGGACTTCTGAAGATGGGTTTGAGATACTACTGTCCTTAGTGAAACATAGGTATGCCATTCCACTGTCAGTCAGCTGCATGCATTGTATCCAGAAGTGTGCTGTCTTTGTGTATCCAAACCTTGGGTCTTTAGGTCAATAACAATTATACATCAAGGTGACTTCTTACCATCTTTGTAAAGGCCAGATAAAAAGTTATTATCAACAGTGTTGTCATATAATTCCTTGCCATTTGTTCATGTTGGCTTTAACAAGGATGCTACATTATATCTTCCATATTGTGAGTAATAAGTAAATAATCACTTCCAAATAATAGTGCAGAAGTAAAGCGTTCTATGTCAAGACAAGAAGTGTATAATACTAGAAATGTCAAGAAATGTGACACTCACTGGCATGTTTATGTTCAACAGTGCAAGAACTATCATTTTGATGCCTTATTTAAAAAGTAATATACTGACTGAGTCTTTTTTTGATCATCATTTTAATCTATTCAAAGTCTCATAGAAGGCAGAGGCTATCCTGAAAGAAATTGGTGTGAGGCTGAGATACAATCCTGGAGAGAATGACAGTCCATCACAAGGATGCAGGCATATAATGCCACACACCTCCAGTACACTCAAGCATGCACACAATGACAATCTTACACACACACACACACACCTGTAGACAGTTATGGGATTACCAATTGACATATAGGTATGTTTTGGAAAGCTGGAAGAAACCAAAGCTCTTAGCGAAATCCATCTGGACCGAAAGAATATATCCCCACTGTGCGAAAAGGAATGCCAGTCCGTAAGTGTCAACTGTGCATGTCTTAATATGCCAGCAGATGGTTGCCTATGGATTATTTGGTCTCATATTTGCTAGTTATTTTGCTGGTTAAGGCCACGGTGGTGCACTGGTTAGTTTGGTTTGCTCACAGCAAAATTGTTTTCTGGTTTAATTCTTGGCTGCGTGCCTTCTGTGTGGAGTCTCCATGTCTTCGCTGTGGTCATGTGAGTTTTCTCAGGGTTCTCTGGTTTTCTCCCACATTGCAAAGACATGTATTGGGCACTCTAAATTGACTGTAGGTGAGAATGTGTGAGTGAGTGGTATAAATAAACTATTTTGATAGGGCTAGCCACCTGGCAATGTATAACCTTGGCTCGAGATGATCGTCACTGCTGAAGTGACACCTTGACCCCATGTGCAAAATGGGAAAGGGGTTGAGGATGGATGGATTAGTTGAACGTTCAGCAGGCTTGTTTGTTGTACTTGAACTGCTCATGTGGTTTGGTCAATATCTTTGAGGCTGGATTGCTGTTGCTTTTTGCCTGCCATTTTGGATGGTGTTTATGTGAATCAGACAACATTGCTGCTTCTTTGTTCCAGTTTGGTTGCTGAGCCAAATCATTTATTTTTCTATATGATTTTGCTGGATCCTTACACTAAGTGTGTGGTCTTGTGTGCAATGAAGACTCTGCAGTTTGGGATGCTTACTAGCTAAATGTTTTTTTGCTTTGCTGTCAGAGTTACTTAGCCATATGTTTCTAATTATCCATAACCTTGTGTGCAGATCACCAATATATTTAAGAACTGCATTATGATGATATGAAATTTTGCTTGGCAAAATTTTTAATTGATCGATGGCCTAGAAGAATTGGATCAGTTTGAGACTTATAATATTAAATTAGAAAGTTATTTTAGAAGTTATATACTGGCATTTGGTTTTCAGTTTATAGCAGGTTTTTCAGCTACAATGCTCTTCTGCTTTGGAATAACATCTTAACCAACTGCAGTATTTCACTTCTCTTTTATATTTTTGGCTGAGTTTTTTAATGTATTCGCAATTTAATGACAAATCATTTATTCTAACTATATACTTGCTGTAACATGTTTTTATCTGCTATTTATATTGCTTCATCTTTTCGTAAACAGCTTAGCATTTAAGTTCTATAACAATTGAAGTAAACAAATCAAAAAAAAAAAAAAAAAAAAGCATCATGCAACAGCAACACTACCTGCTGCATTACTTGTTAAATGTATTCAGCCATTATCCACATCTGAGGCAATTGTCCTTGCTTCTTCATGCAGAATAACATTTATTTAGTATCAGCATGAGTAAATACCCAGCAGATATTGTTGCATAGCATTCATGCACTCTATCCAGCTGAATTTTCTACATCTGGTATCTTCATTTCTACTCCATACTCGGAGATGCATAAAGAAGCACAAGAGCTTACAGGCTAATGGAAGGTATAAAAGTTGAGAGGCATGTGAAAAAAAAAAAAAAAAACGGCAATGCCTTCTCTAAAATGCAGAAGCAGCTAATGTTAGTCTTCAGGCCCAGCACTAAAGATAAACCAGCAATGGGTCGGAAGAATCACCCTATCATACTGAGCTCTATTATAAGTAACTATCCTCAGTGTAAAATAATTACGCTGATTTTACTGAGTTTCATATACACATCTTTTCTGCTGAATTTGTAACTCTTCTAACATTATACTTTTGGAAACTTTCAGACATTTCTGTCAAAAACCTTTTGGGGTTTCAGGGTAGTGTTTTACCTTTTGTTCTGTGTCTCAGGCTTACACATCAGTATATTGATTAAGGCTTTGTAAAAATAAATAAAATAACCTTACTTTTTAAGCTAATACTACCCCTGGCATTTCTTAAAATCTGAATTGTATACATGACTTATAACTTGCTTTCATTAACTGTATAAAGTGCATTTTCAGTGGGCACAGAGTTGTAACACACTTGAAATGCACAACTCATTCCATCTTCGTGTTAACTGTTAGTCTGCATTTTTAGTAAAAATAGGTCAGAATTAATGAGCCATAAAGTACATTCCCCAGCCTATAATCCCAAATGATTTTTGAATCCCATTGAGTTGTTTCCATAGAAATGACATGCAAATTTGAACAACATCAAAGGTCACTGTCATATCATTTGAAACCATGATTCTCTTTGCAGAATTTGAAGAGGCACTATTTCCAGGCGCTTATAGATGTTTACATTTGCCATATCTGTTAGTTGCTTTCGGATTTATTTATAATAGCTTTGTGCATTGTACTACATTCTCTGTTTAAGTGAATCACACATACGAAATACATTTTTACTGAAATTAAACATTTAGATTTTTTTATTTCTTGTTTGTTTTGTACAGTCATGTATACTCCTTGGGTATTTTGCACCCTATTTGTTTTTATCTGTCAAAGCCTTGCCATCATAACCTCATACACAGATCTATACACCTATAACCCAAGCCACTAGACTGATGTGCATGTGATTCCTGCACAGCTTTCCGACTGCAATTTGTTTGATTTCTAAGGTCATATCTATTGACTTCATCCCCTGCCCTCAACTGTGACTTATCATATATATGCAGCCAAAAAATGAGGCCTTCTGCATACAGATGCAAAGTTTCCCTTCCAACCTGTCAAAGCAACATGAGTTTTCTGGCGAGGTATACTTTGTCCCTAATTAATAGATGAGAAGAACTTTGATCAAGCTTGACTTGGAAAATATATTTGACATGCAGTGGTGATGATTCACCTCTATTCATTTTTCTAGACTTTCGAAGCAACTTCCAGTTATTTGAATCTGCATGAAGGTGTAGCCAGATTCTAGCATCATAAGTGCATGCTCATATTTCTTAAATTTGGCCATAGAGCATCAGTCGGTATTTAATTCTTCTAATTTTCAAGATTTTGGAATATTTTATATTTCCATGTCCTAATAATTGCTCACTGATATGCTAAACTATTTTACTGGCTTTCTCTAAGACAACAGAAACTACCCAAAATATATATAGGGAATTTGCTTCCCTATTAGATTCTGGTAAACTGTTTCTTGTTTCCAAATTTGCATCATTAACGTCACAGCTGGAATCTCTTATTGTATGTCAGAAATCTTTGTTGTGGTGATATGAAGACGTAGTCGGTATCAGCCCAATAGTTTTGCTAGTTATAAAACGTTAGAGTTAGGAAGAAAAAAAGAAAAAAATATGATGCTACCTTTTTAAATGTATTAATTTTTACTAAATCTATAAAACATATTATTGCATAATGCCAGCAGGAATCCCCTCAACAAAGAGATCTGAGATACTTTGCTCTGAAGTGCTTCTTAAGAGGTTTTCTGAGAAGCATTATTTTTAAATCTGGCAGATCTGATAAAGTGAGATGATGTCTTACTGTCAAACACAGAAGATGACACTACCATTTTATCAACATTTTTTATTTATTAGTTTAGAAATTAAGCCTTTGTTTAACCATTTAAACACAACAGAATACCGGATTTTTATTTTCAAATACAACATTAGAACAGTGTGACTAAAACAATCTTGGATGCCAAGATTAGATGTATACTTACAGGATGCTTCAATACACTGATTCAAATAATAGTTGAAATTGACATGCAGACCCTTTTTAATAATTCTGCATATTTTAAGATACTGAAATATGGACTTGGTTCCAGTCAACAGCAATTCCAGTGCTGTTCAGGTCAGCACTTTACTTGAGTTCCTCACAGACTGGCAGAGCTGAGCAAAGTGGTCTGGCAAATATATTATTATAACGTGTCACCAACAGCTAAATACTGACAAATAAATAAACAAATAAATGCATAAAACTACCTTCACATCACATTTGAAACATGTACATGCTTCTCCATAAGATGGTATTAAAGTGTCATTTAAAATGACAACACCTAATTTTGTACACTTACACATGACTGTGGTCTTGTTAAAGTGCTTTTAAGGTGGCCTAAATTGCACTTGGATAGAACATCTAAATATGCACCACCTAAATAATGCATGCTAACTCTAGCCATACCCCAGATCTTGATCCTAATGGTTTATATATCCAAACAGAGCTGGATGACACCAAAATAGTTCTGGTTTATTACATTGAAAAATATATAGAATTATCTGACCAGCATATGCATTAAAATAGCGTAACTACTTTTTTTCTGGCTTCTAAAACATAAATGTATCCATCAATAATGTTTGATCAATGGCATGCTCTGCTCTACATGAAATCACACAGCCCTGTGGTCAGCCATTTTATACATTCACATTGCACTTGGAAGTTGTATTAAATTTACAGACTAATACCATGATACATATATTTGTAACAAGTGATTTCTTCCCACGAGAAAGAATAGAATAGCAAAAATCAATACTTAATTAAACTGTACAAATGTAGATTAACTTTTTAAATTTTTTCTTTCATATTTCTTAAATTTGGCCATAGAGCATCAGTCGGTATTTAATTCTTCTAATTTTCAAGATTTTGGAATATTTTATATTTCCATGTCCTAATAATTGCTCACTGATATGCTAAACTATTTTACTGGCTTTCTCTAAGACAACAGAAACTACCCAAAATATATATAGGGAATTTGCTTCCCTATTAGATTCTGGTAAACTGTTTCTTGTTTCCAAATTTGCATCATTAACGTCACAGCTGGAATCCCTCATTGTATGTCAGAAATCTTTGTTGTGGTGATATGAAGACGTAGTCGGTATCAGCCCAATAGTTTTGCTAGTTATAAAACGTTAGAGTTAGGAAGAAAAAAAGAAAAAAATATGATGCTACCTTTTTAAATGTATTAATTTTTACTAAATCTATAAAAAATATTATTGCATAAAGCCAGCAGGAATCCCCTCAACAAAGAGATCTGAGATACTTTGCTCTGAAGTGCTTCTTAAGAGGTTTTCTGAGAAGCATTCTTTTTAAATCTGGCAGATCTGATAAAGTGAGATGATGTCTTACTGTCAAACACAGAAGATGACACTACCATTTTATCAACATTTTTTATTTATTAGTTTAGAAAGTAAGCCTTTGTTTAACCATTTAAACACAACAGAATACCATATTTTTATTTTCAAATACAACATTAGAACAGTGTGACTAAAACAATCTTGGATGCCAAGATTAGATATATACTTACAGGATGCTTCAATACACTGATTCAAATAATGGTTGAAATTGACATGCAGACCCTTTTTAATAATTCTGCATATTTTAAGATACTGAAATATGGGCTTGGTCCCAGTCAACAGCAATTCCAGTGCTGTTCAGGTCAGTACTTTACTTGAGTTCCTCACAGACTGGCAGAGCTGAGCAAAGTGGTCTGGCAAATATATTATTATAACGTGTCCCCAACAGCTAAATACTGACAAATAAATAAACGCATAAAACTACCTTCACATCACATTTGAAACATGTACATGCTTCTCAATAAGATGGTATTAAAGTGCCATTTAAAATGACAACACCTAATTTTGTACACTTACACATGACTGTGGTCTTGTTAAAGTGCTTTTAAGGTGGCCTAAATTGCACTTGGATAGAACATCTAAATATGCACCACCTAAATAATGCATGCTAACTCTAGCCATACCCCAGATGTTGATCCTAATGGTTTATATATCCAAACAGAGCTGGATGACACCAAAATAGTTCTGGTTTATTACATTGAAAAATATATAGAATTATCTGACCAGCATATGCATTAAAATAGCGTAACTACTTTTTTTCTGGCTTCTAAAACATAAATGTATCCATCAATAATGTTTGATCAATGGCATGCTCTGCTCTACGTGAAATCACACAGCCCTGTGGTCAGCCATTTTATACATTCACATTGCACTTGGAAGTTGTATTAAATTTACAGACTAATACCATGATACATATATTTGTAACAAGTGATTTCTTCCCACGAGAAAGAATAGAATAGCAAAAATCAATACTTAATTAAACTGTACAAATGTAGATTAACTTTTTAAATTAAAATTCTTTAATAACAAATGATAAATGCTTCATGCTGTGCAGATTTTTTAAATGATGCATGCACTTCTCTCTAATATGAATTTTGTTGTTTCACTTGATTTAACATTACTGCAGATTGATAGCAAAACAACTTTCTTTCATAAAACTTGTGTTTTCCTTATATGATGCTGTTAAAGTGATAGCAGCACCAGGATAATTAAAAAAGTATTTTCCCTTCCTAACTTAGCAAGTTAGATCATTTTACATCCATCCGTGTCTCTATGGAAATGGTTTATTTATTTTGTAAATTGTTTATATTTCTCTGTCAACCCCATATATGTCTGAAATGTTATTTATAGACAAATACGTGAACTGCCTTTTCACTAAAATTTCTCAGTTTAGAATCTTGTAATATTAATTGAATATGTCTTACAATTTAACTCAGCTCTGCTGGGGTGATTTTTAAAGTCTCACTACCACTTTTCTCTCATTATTCACATCCGTAAGCTTGTTATTCTTCTGTATTATTCTGTTTCCTTTCCCTGTCACAAGATACCCTAAGTTCCTGTTGTTTCAGTCTCTCTTTCCTCTTCCTTCTGTTGTGGTATACATTTACTGTTTATGCACACCGAGCTTGCATTCATTTGTCCTGGTGTATATATTATATATACCCTTAACTGCACTCTCAAATAGTGATTTTAATTACAGTACTACAGTGTAGCTATATAAAAACTACTTGCATGCTGTTTTTTATTATTTTAATATTTCTTACTACTTAAGATAATGCTGCTTGCTTAGTTCACATTTCTCTTCAGCAAATTAAAAAAGTACTTGCTCAGTGCATATCAGCATATTACTTATACCTCTGTTAGCCAGTTTGAGTGCATTTCTTTAATTTTGTATTGTATTGTTTTGAGGAACCTTTCTATAAAGGTATCTACTATAAATGAGATATGTAATCTCAAATAGAGCATTGCAATGGACAATAAATAAATATGTATGTTACAAAGATGACACTACAAATGTAAATAATTAACACAGATCTTGAAATGTGCGATAATGGTGAGGTGTAAGAATCATGCATGGCTTATTCCAGTGCAAATTATATAAAGAAGGTGTCAGTGTTTCAATTTATTTATTTTAAAATTCTTCATAAAAATATCTTCAGCATCTTATATCTTATATGATAATTTAGACTTTCGCTAATTCTTATGTCATTTAATATTTATTTGTTGGTTAATCCACTAAGTAC
Source organism: Protopterus annectens (assembly GCF_019279795.1). Taxonomy (NCBI): domain Eukaryota; kingdom Metazoa; phylum Chordata; order Ceratodontiformes; family Protopteridae; genus Protopterus; species Protopterus annectens. The sequence goes on along the minus strand of NC_056747.1, from coordinate 1,077,943,441 downwards.
ATCACTTTACAAGAATGACCAAGGTGATCTGGGTACAATTTGGAAAGATCCTTACTAGACTAATCATCACGTTTCTTTCTGACGCACAGTGACTTAGTGCTGAGACACTGTATCAGAATCCCATGCTCTGGGAATTCTTATAATCTTTGCTAAGTGTCTATCTGGAATTTTGCATATTCTTCCCAAATCTGCATGCTTTTTCTTGAGGAACTCAAGTTTCCTAACCTTAACAAAAATATATTTGCTCATGGATTACACTAAAGATCTCTATGTATATTCACCCTTAACTTTGTGGCAGAGCTGTGGCTATAAAGTATCCTAAAATGACTTGTTTTATTACCTGGTAAACAAATAAAAAGAAATAGCTGTGTTACATTTGCTAGACAGGTCAGTGTGTCTTGTGGAATCTGAGAATGACATTGTCCATTTCTCATGACCCTCTGACCTAGTCAGAAATAAATACATGTAAATTAGCTTTGTATCTATGAACCGGTGACTTATATAATTATGAATATTTATACAAAGGTTGTTCATGGAGGTGATAAATGGGGCATGACAGATAGTGATTGATGTTTTTTTTCAAATGTTGGCCAATTTGGGGAAACAGTTAGCTCTTGGTGAGGTTGTTATTATGTTAGGCAATAACCATCTACTTGGAGGCAAGTGTGCTTTGAAACTGTGATGCTAATTGTAGCATTGAGACTATTTTCTTTCTTTTTTATTCCACTTTGCCTTAAGCTTTAAAACTGAGATATGCCATCTGCTCAATAAAAATGCATGTTTTGTGAAGGCATAACATGCTGACGTGTAGGCAGTTGATACGCTGTATGTTAATGGGATTCATGTTGAGCAGCTCATAAATGGAACATGATGGCACTCCAAATGCAGAGTAGCCATATGCCAGAAAATGACCAAACCAGCAGGGGAAGAGTCACTATTGAACATCACTCTTCTTCTTGAAACCACTTTTTTGCAGGGGGGGGGGGGGCAAACTCCCTTGCAATCTCTGAACGTATATATACTAACTTCAAAATCACCACACCTCAGAGCAAACGAAATATGTGAAATGGCCATCTTGGACTTGGTGTATGTAGGTCTGAGTTTTTTGGCCATTTAGTCTCCTTGTTTCAGGACTCCGTCTTGCAGATCATGACATTTTAAATTGTGACCTTTCTGTCTTGCTGGAAGAAAAGGCATGCTACACTTAACAGCTACCAACAAAGAGACGGTTAAGATTTGACAGCTTTAAAAATTGAATTATTTTTTGATTGAGGAGGAACCTGTTGCCTACATTAATCTGTCACAATATAGATGTGCCCCCCCTCCCACTGATGGCACTGCATGCCACACTTTAAATGAGAAATAGACAGGGGGTTGGAATATAATTAAAAACAAAACAAACTTGGATCTGTAATATGATGGACTCAGTGGTCTGTCATTCTGTCTTTTTCTCTTGAAGAAATGGATTGTTTATTGGTCGAGGACTGATTCAGCTTTTGCAAAGATAGGAGCCAATTTCTTTCTACTATGCATTCATCATCCTATCATTTAACCAGTGAGTTCTGTAAACCTTCATTATCGAGTAACCCTTCAATGACATCACAAGTCCATGTAATTAGATGTCTATGTGTTATTTTGCATTATTCTAGAAGCCAGACATTTAAGTGGCAACATATAGTGGACCTGCTGTGATGTCATGCTACGAAAAATGCAAAACAACATAGGCTTCTGGTGTTCCCTTTATTTACATTTACCATGTTTGCAAAACCTCTGAATATGCACCTTGTAACATACAATAGTAATCTTTCTTTGTTTATTAATATTATTAAATGGTGATGGACAGGTTGACAGACGAGATCAGACAGGAGTCCCCGTGGACTATGATGTTTGCAGATGGCATTGTGATCTGTAGTGAGAGTAGGGAACAGGTGGAGACGACCCTGGAGAGGTGGAGATATGCTCTAGAGAGAAGAGGAATGAAGGTCAGCAGGACTAAGACAGAATATATGTGTGTGAATGAGAGGGAGGATAGAGGAATGGTGAGGATGCAGGGAGTAGAGGTGGCGAAAGTGGATGAGTTTAAGTACTTGGGATCAACAGTTCAAAGTAATCGTGAGTGTGGAAGAGAGGTGAAGAAGAGAGTACAGGCAGGATGGAGTGGGTGGAGAAAAGTGTCAGGGGTGATTTGTGACAGACGAGTACCAGTAAGAGTGAAAAGGAAGGTCTACAAGAGGGTAGTGAGACCAGCTATGTTATATGGGTTGGAGACAGTGGCATTGACAAAAAGGCAGGAGTCAGAGCTTGACGTGGCAGAGATGAAGACGTTAAGATTTGCACTAGGTGTGATGAGGACAGACAGGATTAGGAACAAGTATATTAGAGGGTCAGCCCAGGTTGGAAGGTTTGGAGACAAAGCCAGAGAGGCAAGATTACATTGGTTTGGACATGTGCTGAGGAGGGATGCAGAGTATATTGGGAAAAAGATGCTAAGGATGAAGTTGCCAGGTAGCAGGAAAAGAGGAAGGCCTAAGATAAGGTTTATGGATGTGGTGAGAAAGGACATGCAGGTGGTTGGTGTGACAGAGCAAGATGCAGAGGACAGGAAGAAATGGAAACAGTTGATCTGCTGTGGCGACCTCTAATGGGAGCAGCCGAAAGAAGAATATTAAACTGACATTCAGTGGATGCCAAAACAGAAGACGTGCAAAAATAAACAGCACAATAGAATTCAGAATACAGTTTCTAAATGTCTAATTACTGAAATATGTTACAATAATCTAACAGAAATAAAGGTATTAACAAGGCACCACACAAAGGGGCAAGACCATTAGGAGGGCACCACCACTATCACAATTGAGTCTGCATCCTACAGTATATAACCGTCATGTAAGACAATCTATATTTTAGATGGTTGTTAATAAATGGATGTAATCCAGTCTGAGAATATATGTATTTATACAAGAAATAATTAACAGAAAATTATAAAGAGCAGCTAAACGTACTTGTGGATTATAAAATGTTTTAACAATAATTACAAATTCTATGGGTGATAATCCATTATGTTACACATAAATGTATTTAAGAGGAAGACAATTGTGAATAAGCTAGATAACCAAATAGATTTGCAGGACTGTAAGTAAGACAGATTAAAGAGGTTTTTTTTTAATTTGTTAACCATAGTAAACTACTGATCCAAGTGGATTTTTTTAGGCTTAGCCTGGAGGCTCTTTAGGGGGCTGAGGAAATAAAATTCTGGACCATCTGAAGCAGCTCATTTACAAGTTATATCCTCTTTTTTTTCTCCAAACATTTTTATTATCCCTAAAGTCTGCCAGCTCATTACACTCCCAAAAATACCTATATAAACACCTCCAGGTAAAGATCTTAAATCTTCTAGACTTTGTTGTATATTTGGGAGATGTACATATATATGTATACCCCCTCCCGTTGTCTCTTTATCCAATCTCTCTCCCAATCTTTTCTAAGCTTCTTATAATTACCATGCAATATTTTATATGCTTTACTAATTATTCCTTTTTTAATGGCAGTTTCTGTTCTAGATTCTATTAAAAACACTACCAGTGCTCGTCTTTCATTTAGGAATTATATCCTTAATCCAATTTACTAACTGCCAGACAAGGTTAAGCAAAAGGTGAGCTAAAAACAGAGTTCCTGGCAGCGAATGTAACAAACACAATGAAGGAATGCAACACAGAACTATGAAGAATATTAAGGCAGACGGGTAGCTGATTGAAGGAAGGGAAACAACAATGACTTTAGAAAGGCAGACAAGGGAAATTAAAAGTTGCATAGAGAAAGAGTTACATTTATGGAAAGAATAAGAAAGACTGAACAGAAGATCATGAAAAAGTATAAAGAGTGAGAAAGAGAGAAACTTAGCAGCATTTTAAGAGAGGAATGAGGACATTGCTGTCAAATATATGGTGATGTTTCAGATTGTCTTCATGATAACAATGGGAAAAATTAGCAACAATGGACTTGTATGACAAAATCTTCAGTGCGTACCTGTGAAGGGTAACTTATTGGAAACAGGAGTTTAAGCTGCAGAACAGATTACCTGAAAAGACAATATAATCTCCTTTCATGATGGAGACTTATTTATTTATTATCCCAATCCAATGAGCTTTTCCTATAAGATTAACAGAAAAGTTTTATTTGTCAGACATTTACTACAGCAATGAAATTGAACATGTGGTCCGTAATATGAATAACCCTCTTTCATCTTTCCCTTCTGCTCATTAAAGAGATTTATGACATAAAAATTTCAAAACAACTAGTTCAGTCCATTCAGTGTTGCATAGCAGCTGTCATACACAGTCACCGAGAAAAATATGTCTGCTGTTTGTTTCACTAAACTATGAAGGTGTGTAAAATAATTTATCAGATTGGTAAGTTCTGAATTTTAATTAATTGGAACTATCTACCTATCTAGCTATATGTTTATTTACACATTTGTTAAATGGGTTGTTGTACTTGTATGAAGACCCTTTTCAGGTAACAACAGTGAGCCAATGAAGCATAAAACATAAAAACATGACACTATGAAATCAGTCAATTCCAATGCCATCCATAAATGAAAACGATGAACATAACAGATATCAATGCCTAGTTTAAAGTCAATTACCACTATAATATAATGGTTATGTGTGCAGTAACTATAGGAAATGTATATGACGTGTATAATTATTTAAAATAAAAATCAGAAGAAAGAAAAGTTGAAAGGATACCGATGTTTGTGAAGTTGATTTGAACTGATGTTTCATTGTATTCAGCATTACAGTGCAACTACAGATTTTTTTATGCAATTAGCAAGCCCTCCTTCAAACTTGCTCCTATTTACACCTGCCACTTAATTTTTCCATTTGTGAAGTCAGACATGATTCCCCACACAGAGAGACAATAATACACAAAAAATACTTTTTATCATGTTAGGCTACCAAAGGCAAAGAAATCCTGTTCCTTTTAATGAGCTATGATTCAGCGCTTTCATATTTGACAATGTTTCCCACTCCAAGAAGCAGCCTAAACAAGAAAAGGAATGTGCAATAGGAAGAGACAGTAGTTGTGTTTGCAAGCAGACATATGCCAACCATGAATCCCAGATTCACAGTGAATTATAGTCATTTTATAAGATATTTTGAGCAGCCCTCCTTGTCATCTATTATTTGAGAATAGCATTCCCTCTTGTGTGGCCTCTGATAGCAACTGTGTAATGCCAACCTCATAGGCATCATCAGATATAACACTGTTTGTGGAAAAAGATGTCATCCATGTAGGCTTAATTACAAGAGCCATGTGATGACTAACATGCATATCTTATGTTTTAATCAGGGTAATCTCTCTCAGGTGATACCATGGAAAATATGTGTTGACCTGGTTTGAAAGAGTTATCTGAAAGGTCAAATTCATCTCTGTGTGTTATCTTTCCTAAAATATTACAAATGGTGGAAAATATCCTGAAGTGCAATGACAATGAGTTTGCAATATTTAGTATCTGATATTAGGAGGAAGCTCCCCAAATGATATGGGGCAAAGGCCCTGTTAAGAAAAAGTGCACCTATTATCTCCACGTGGTTAGCTGACTGTGTGTTTATAAGCTGTGTAATAGAAAAGCAGGTTGAGAGTCCCTCCCTTCTTGCAAATGCAAACTGTAATGACAAAGGTATGGTTGATAGTGATGGATGCAAACAAATGGAATTGATTACTGGCCTCATCCAAGATCATTCAGTTGCCTATATTTTTCAGAACAACCTTTATTAGCATTGCCAGATCCAGTAATATAACAAAACAGATAAACCTAACACCAAGAGACTGTTGCACTGAAATGTATGCTAGGCATAAAGTGAAACCTAAATAGCACCTTGAAAAACAACGAGTAGTCAGAAAAACAGAATATCACAACAATCACAATTTTCATCAACTGCAATGCAAAGTACCAGAAATGACTAAATAAAAGGTACAGTTATTTCCACTCATGTTACAGACAATAAGGAGAGATAAATGAAATGCACCAGTAACCCTGGCAATGGATCATTTTAAGCTTAAAGTGGCCATTTACTAATTTTGTGACTAAGAATACTAAACCATTACTCCTGAAGGTAATACCTCACATTTATATTCCTTGCATCCAGAATCTCTTTTGTTTAAACATCATATCCTTTAACCACCCTTTTTTTGCCCCCATTAGCTTTTTCCACACAATTAGCCATTGTCTTACCATTTAGCCTTTCTTGCCCCATTAAGATTGATTTCCATTTTACACTTTAGTTAAGGTATTGGAGGAGATGCCATTTCTTTAACTGGGATGCCCGGTAATATTCATGCAAATTCAGAAAAGTGTATGACCAACCTCAAGGTTGATCCGCTCATTTTTGGTCACTGGACTCTGGGGTGCTTTTCTTTCCAAATGTATTCCATAATTGCATTCTGAACTAATCGCAAAGCTCCTTGCCTGGATGTCCCGGCTGGATCATAAAAAAACTCTCGCAATAGATATATTATTTTATTATTCTCCCCATTCAAGTTGTATGTGGGAGAATAAGGAAATGGAGTGAAGGTCATATCAAACAATTTGTGGGAGAAAGTGCAGGAAGGAGGTGAAAGAAATAAATGGCAATGAGCACAGGAAGGACTTCACATTGTGAGATGAGAGGGTTTAGAAGACAGAGCAGTAGCAGAAATATATGTTCAATACGAAAGGGAATTTACACGATTCCTGATAAAACCAGACTTGGTTAAAGTACTGATAGAAGATGGGTTGGAAAAAGTGAGTAGAAAAGGGTTGGTAAGTAAAGTTTAGAAAGCATTTCTTCAGAATAAGTGGGCAAAAAGAGTGAGGCAGAGGCAGATTTAGCAGGATCTCTCTGGTAGGGAAATAATGTGGTGAGAAATTTGTAGATTAAGAAAAATAGCTACTAGGTCAAGAAAATAAGAATCAATAAAATTAGAATTGTTATACTGAAGTATTTGCATAAGTATTTTATACCAATGTGACCCAACAAAAGATGCTAAACAAGGCAGTAGTTAATGGTTGTAGATATGAGGGAAATAAACAGATTGACTGGGAATGTATTTTTGGGGATGTAAAATAATTGGAGAACTGCAAAATAGAATTATAAGATTTATTCCAGATTGTGTTGGGAATAAAATGTGAGCTAAGTAATGCATGCTACTATTTAACATGGATTTAAGGGCTGAGATTGGAGATAATCACATCAAAGCAGTGACTGGTTTGCTAGTTTGTTGATGTTGCTGGCAAAAAAGGAAATAACCAGAAGATGGAAAATAACTCAATAGGCTTTGTTACAAGACATCTTTCATTTAATGAATAAATTAGAAATGCTTGAAAAGAAAGGTTAAACAATTACTCAAACAAATTTCATAGAAAAATAGAATTATTGCAGGGAATTCAAAACTATTTCAGAGACTATTTATTTGTTCTCTTATTTATTTATTGACATTTGATTACTGTGAAAGTCTGACTGGGTAGGAATCATTTTCAGCAGAGGCCCAAGGAGATAAGCTCCAAAGAAATACAAAAGATTTTAAGAGTAATAATTTTAAAGTATTTAGAAATAATTCAAAAAATAAATAGAGTTTAAATAATTTTACCAAATCAGACATAAGCTGAAAACATTGGTTAAGACTAGTTACAAGGTATATGACAAAGATTTAATAGTTAGAGGCATTTTAGCCAGTTTATAGAGAAAGTAAAGGGAAGTTAGTATAATACAAACAGGAATTGCAATATTAAGTGAGATTTATGGTTTGTTTAGGAGGGGCCAGGGCAGAGAAATTGATAGAAGTAAGGAAGTGAGTGAAGAAAGTAGAATAAGGAGATGTAAGGTATGAAAAGGTACTTGTCCACATTTAGGGATATAGTTTATCCAGGTGTTGAGCAAGAACAGAGCCAGCTTTGACTAGGAAGTCTTTCAGAATAGTTTTAAAGGATGGGGGAGGGATGGAGACTAGAGTGAGTACTGGATAGTTGTATGATTTGCAGCAGCACAGTAGATACCTTAGACTGAAGCAAAGAAATCATGCATTTCAGGTGAATTGGAAATGATTTTTGTATTTGATGACTGCAATAATTTTAAGTTCTGATATTGAACTGACTCTTGTGTATAACTGAATATTTTTTTTTTAAATAAGTCCAGGGGTATTATTTGTTAAGGCCAAATTCCAGAACAAATAAGTTCACAATGCACAGTGATTATATTTTGTGACTGTGTTTTTATATAATAAGGCGAGTGTTTCACGCACACACACACACATGTACACACACACACACACACACACACACACACACACACAAAATAAGCTGTTGAGCCCAGGGTTTAAGAGTAGACAGTGAAAAAAATAGCTATAACAGATCTAATCCATACAAGTTCAGTGGTTTCTATGCACAACTAAAATTTATAATATTCTCTCCTTGGCAAAATGAGTCTAACAGTCCAAGTGATACAATATATAACAGTGCACCACATTTTTCATATGTACCAGGCATACCCAGAGCAAATGAAAACAACAAGCTTTTTCCATATCCATTTGCTCTCTCTCCCACAAGCAACAATCCAAGTGGTGTGCTAGAGCAGGAATTAATTCCAAGTTTGATTGTTTCTACTTAACTCAAAGGCTGTTTATCTGGTAAAGAAAATGGTGCAGCCCCCCCCCCCCCATCAAGTATGAAACAGAAAACACCTCCTCAACGCAGCTTACCCAGTCCAGCAAAAATCCAACAAAATTAATGTTGTTTACCTGGTAAAGAGAATGGTGCAGACCCCCCCCCCCCCATCAAGTCTGGATCAACAAATGCCACCTCAACGCAGACTACCCAGTCTGGTAAATGTCCAGCAGAATTAATGCTGTTAATCTGGTAAAGACAATGGTGCAGACCCCACCTCCATCAAATCTGGAACAACAAATGCCTCCTCAACACAACCTGCCCAGTCTGGCAAATATCCAACAAAATTAATGCTGTTTACCTGGTAAAGAGAATGGTGCAGACCCCCCCCTCCCCAATCAAGTCTAGAACAACAAACACCTTGTCAATGTAGCCTAACAAATCTGGCAAATATGCAACAAAATTAATGCTGTTTACCTGGTAAAGAGAGTGGTGCAGACCCTACCTCCATCAAGTCTGGAACAACAGATGCCTCCTCAACATAGCCTACCCAATCTGGCAAATATCCAACAAAATGAATGCTGTTTACCTGGTAAAGAGAATGGTGTAGACCCTCTCCACCATCAAGTCTGGAACAACAAATGCCTCTGCAACACAGCCTAACCAGTCAAGAAAATATCCAACAAAATTATCCTTTACCTAAACAAACATAGCCACATATTCTATTCCCACTTCAAACGCCTCTCTCTTACATATTTACTACTTTATCCTCTCTAGTCCTAAACCCTTTCCCTTCTATCTACAACTGGTTCTTGCACTCCCCAAACAACAATATATATTCCTTTCCCTGTCTCATCTCTATATCTCTCTTTTATAATTAAAAAAAAATGAAAGCTGGGGTCTCGCGTCTAGCATAGTCATTCTTTTCTTCATATAGTCTGTTGACCTGATAAAGAGAATGGTGCAACCCCCCCCCCACTCCACTCCACCAAATTTGGAACAACAAATGCATCCTCAACACAGCCCACTGCAAATATCTAACAAAATTAACACCTTTGACTGCTGCAAATAACCAGTTTTTCTCCACTGTAGCTAGCAAACCCCCAAACCATTCCTCCTGCAAGATTCCAACCCATGTTGTCTACCCTTAAATAACTTCTACTTTCTGCTGTTCTACCCTCCACTTTCCTCTGTCAGTTAAGTGCTAAACTTATCTGTAGCCCATACATACATACATACATCTTCAGTGATTGCTTCCTTAAAGTTGCCTATGATCTAGGTCCATTCCACTGCATTCACTCTGCTTATGCTTGGGCTCACTTCACTTCCCTAACCTATCCCCAATTCCCACCCCACCCCACTTCACCTACATTTATTTTAAACTAACTAATCCCATACATGTTATCCTTCAATCACAGACTAACACCAATTACAATTCCACAATACAAAGTAAACTCCTGCTCCCTCTAACCTTATAACCTCTCCTAGCTGACACTAGATAATACAAACCCTCATAACAAACACCTTTTACAACCAGTAATAGTAGCTCCTTCCCACTACCTCCAGAAGATGTTACTTTTACATACTTCTAATACTCCTAGAATGAATTGTTCATATTACCTCTTATCACATTATTTTAGAAGAACCAGATCACTACCAAAACACCCCGTTTCCACACCTACAAAAAGTAAATAAATAGCATATCCACCACTATATTTAATACAACATTCATTCACCTTATCCCCTATACACTCCGCCCTCAAGAAAGCTTCCTCAGATTCCCACTGAAATATGACAGATAAATAGTTAAGTTAAAGTTCTGAAAACGATAATTAATATAGCATCCAAACTGGCTCAATGTGGAGGCATTCACCTAAATCCTGGCCCAAAAACTGTTCTTCACTGTACACCTCCCCAACATTCCAGCCAATCCCAGACTCCACTAAACATCAATATTAGAAGTATTGCAAATAAAATACATGGTCTGCACGCCAATCTATCCCTATATTCACCTGACATTTTACTGCTAACTGAAACATGGCTAAAACCCAACATTACCAATAATGAAATTCTATCCTAAGAGTAGACAGAAAAGACAAATGGGGAGGTGGGGTAGCCATTCCATTAAAAAATCACCTGACACTAGAAACTTTAGAGTTCAATCTCCCCAACCTTAACAATATTGAAATAATCCTTATCAAACTAAAAACTAATACTAGGAAAGAAATAAACATAATAGGTATCTATATTCCACCCGGAAACAACATCCCCACACTAGAAAATCTACTCCATTGGACAGCTAAAATACTATCCTAAGAAACAGTCATTATTGGTGATAGTAACATAGACTGGTTGACTCCCTTACAAGCCTCAGAGATCCCTCATAAAATCCTCCAAAGCTAGTTATGAAAATTGCTAAAGATTCCAAAAACAACCACAAGGCATTCTATAGTTGTGTCAAGACTAAATGGAAATGCTCAGATCTACCCTGAGCTACAAAAGAATGGCATTAAATATACTGATTCCAATGATATTGCCAATATCCCAGCAGATTGATTCAGTGCCAACTTCACCCCCCCTCACCACCTAAATGGCCCATCTTGGTACCAAACGATTGCCAAATTCCAGCAATCATGGTCACACAGGTAAAAAACGCACTCTCCAAAGCTAAGAATACAGCATCCATGGGACCAGACAACATCCCGGGCTGTGTACTACATGAACTACAAAATGAATTGGCACCTCACCTAAGTGTCATGTTTAATCATAGCCTCACCTCAGGCTTCATGCCAAATGAGTGGCTCACAGCTACAGTTATCCCACTCCACAAGGGGAATCCACCTGGGATCCCAGGAACTATCATCCCATCAGTCCGACGAGCCTGATCTGCAAAGCTATGGAACGCATTATCATGGAACTTATAAACAAAGACATTGGCAACCTTCAAACACTGGACCCCACCCAGTTTGGTTTCGTAAAGGGACGATCTTGTCTCCTCAACCTGATAGACTTCTTTGAATCAGTCTCTAGAGCCATGAATGAGGTTAAGGCAGTCCACACAGCCTATTTGGACCTCACCAAGGAATTTGACACCATTCCGCACTCTGGAATCATAGATAAACTTACTAAGCTGGGCATTAATCCCTATGTCACTCGATGGGTTGCCATCTGGCTTACTGACAGAGCCCACACTGTAAAAGTAGCTGAATCAAAATCCAGCTTCAGACAAGTGACAAGTGGAGTACCTCAGGGTTCAGTCCTAGGACTGCTCTTGTGTGGCATCTACTCCTCTGAAGTACAGGCCAGCAATAAGGGACTCTGGCTAACAAAGTTCGTAGATGACTGCAAACTGGGAGCCATTATTGAATCCCCAAATGATGTGGATATTCTACAAAAAGGGCCTTACAGAAACAGATGCTTGGTGCCAGAGCCATGGGCTCAAGCTCAGTGCGAAGAAATGTAAAGTTATCCCCTTTGGGAAAAACATGTACACATGAATTATCACATAAGTGGTAGTACACTAAACACTGAAAGTGTGATAAGGGACTTAGGGACACAGGTGGACAGTGGTCTCACCTTCAATAACCACATAGCCACAACAGTCATGAAATCCTTCTATGTGGCACACCTCATCACTAAGGGCTTTTCATCCAGAAAAAAGGTCATTGTCCCGCTGTACTCATCCCTCATTAGACCCATTATAGAGTACAATGCCAAGTATGTACCTTACAAGATACTTTCTCTTCAGGTGAAGCATGGCTAAGTAAGTCCCAGCTTATTCTGAAACCCGATAAAACCAAGATCATGCTTTTCCGTCCCACACAACCTACTGCTCCTCCACCCTCACTGAACATTCTGTCCAGAAGCAACACTATCATTTCCCCAGTGATCCACACTAAACTATTAGGAGTTGTGATAGATAATAGTAGGAGATTTGACATCCATATGCCCCACACCATCCAGAAGGTTCACAAAAACTGGAAACGTTATACAGAAATAAGCACTATCTTACAAAAAGCACAAAAGCAACTATCGCTCATACCCATCTTATCTCAACTCTGCTCTGTGCCTGTCCGATCCTCACTAACTTAAGAAAAGCTGACTTATCAAACT